>NC_084600.1:46631323-46803823 GCF_033807715.1 Cololabis saira | reverse complement strand
AAGACCAAAACAAGACTAGAGAGTATCAAGACCAAAACTAGAGTATCAAGACCAAAACTAGAGAGTATTAAGACCAAGACTAGAGAATATTAAGACCAAGACTAGAGAGTATCAAGACCAAAACTAGAGAGTATCAAGACCGAAACAAGACCAGAGAGTATCAAGACCAAAACTAGAGTATCAAGACCAAAACTAGAGAGTATCAAGACCAAAACAAGACTAGAGAGTACCAAGACCAAAACTAGAGTATCAAGACCAAAACTAGAGAGTATTAAGACCAAGACTAGAGAATATTAAGACCAAGACCAGAGAGTATCAAGACCAAGACCAGAGAGTATCAAGACCAAGACTAGAGAGTATAAAGACCAAGACTAGAGAGTATCAAGACCGAAACAAGACTAGAGAGAATCAAGACCAAGACTAGAGAGTATCAAGACCAAGTCTAGAGAGTATCAAGACCGAAACAAGACTAGAGAGAATCAAGACCAAAACTAGAGAGTATCAAGACCAAAACTAGAGAGTATCAAGACCAAGACTAGAGAGTATCAAGACCAAGACCAGAGAGTATCAAGACCAAGACTAGAGAGTATCAAGACCAAAACTAGAGAGTATCAAGACCAAAACCAGACTAGAGAGTATCAAGACCAAGACTAGAGAGTATCAAGACCAAAACTAGAGAGTATCAAGACCAAAACAAGACTAGAGAGTATCAAGACCAAGACCAGAGAGTATCAAGACCGAAACAAGACCAGAGAGTATCAAGACCAAAACTAGAGAGTATTAAGACCAAAACTAGAGAGTGTCAAGACCAAAACAAGACTAGAGAGTATCAAGACCAAGACCAGAGAGTATCAAGACCGAAACAAGACTAGAGAGTATCAAGACCAAAACTAGAGTATCAAGACCAAAACTAGAGAGTATTAAGACCAAAACTAGAGAGTATCAAGACCAAGACTAGAGAGTATTAAGACCAAGACTAGAGAGTATCAAGACCAAGACCAGAGAGTATCAAGACCAAGACTAGAGAGTATTAAGACCAAGACTAGAGAGTATCAAGACCAAGACTAGAGAGTATAAAGACCAAGACTAGAGAGTATCAAGACCGAAACAAGACTAGAGAGAATCAAGACCAAGACCAGAGAGTATCAAGACCAGAGAGTATCAAGACCAAGTCTAGAGAGTATAAAGACCAAGACTAGAGAGTATCAAGACCGAAACAAGACTAGAGAGAATCAAGACCAAAACTAGAGAGTATCAAGACCAAAACTAGAGAGTATCAAGACCAAAACTAGAGAGTATCAAGACCAAAACTAGAGAGTATCAAGACCAAAACTAGAGAGTATCAAGACCAAGATCAGAGAGTATCGGGACCGAAACAAGACCGACCACCTAAACCGAGACCAGGACACAACCAAGATGAGAAATATGAACTGGTACAGAGTTCCAGGAACCAAAGTTATCTGTATCAAACCTGTTCTCACCCTCGGTAGAAGGTGATGCTGGTTGTTGTCAACACCTCAGGTGACCTCTGACCTCTGCAGGTACCGCGGGACCTCTAGGTGATATTAATAAACCTGCCCACCCGGCTGGTTGTTTTCAACACCTCAGGTGACCTCTGCAGGTCCAGGTGACCTCTGACCTCTGCAGGTCCAGGTGACCCCTGACCTCTGCAGGTCCAGGTGACCTCTGACCTCTGCAGGTACAGGTGACCCCTGCAGGTCCAGGTGACCCCTGACCTCTGCAGGTACCGCGGGACCTCAAGGTGACGTTAATAAACCCGCCCACCCGGCTGCTTGATATCAACACTTCAGGTTAACGAGGCGAGGAGCTCGTTCATGCTCTCATTCTGTCTCGCCGGTGGACGTTAAATAATTGATGCTTTCAGACAAAAACACCTCGTTTTGCTGCATCAGGACAGAAAGGTTTCTGGGAGGTGGAAACGCTAGAGTCGGCACAAAGAAAGTCAAAGCTTCAGAAGAAATTCTCACTGGTGTGTAATTTTTTTGTTTTTGTGTTTGAGGCCAGAAGGATCGTCTTTATATTTCTGCAGATAAAGGAACCCGAACCCTCTAAATCGTGATTTTTCTCTGTAATTTATCATTCTTTGATTTATCTTTGAATTTTTCCTGCAGCTTGAAAAAAATAGATTGATTTTTATTTTCTCTTTCGGCCTAAAGAGGAGACATTTCCATCGTTTACTTATCAGCGGATACAAATGCCAAACCCCCCCGTGGTCCTGGGAGTCCTGTTACCATGGTTACCGCCGTACCATTGGCTGCAACCCTGTTTAACCCCCGACACACACACACACACACACACACACACACACACACACACACACTCACACTCACACTCACACTCACACTCACACTCACACTCACACTCACACTCACACACACACACACACACACACACACACACACACACACACACACACACACACACACACACACACACTCACACACACTCACACACACACACACACACACACACACACACACACACACACACACACACACACACACACACACACACACACACACACTCTCTCTCTCTCACACACACACACACACACACACACACACACACACACACACACACACACACACACACACACACACACACACACACCCGTTGGGGGAAGATTCTCCTCGTTTCTCCGTCTCCATCCTTCTCTTCTGGTTACTCTGATTTAGAGACGAATGTCTTTATTTATTCTTTATTTCATTCATCAAAACCAATGAATGACATGAATCATTAACTATTAATCATTTAATCATTAACTCACCGCTTCAGAACAGCTTTTAATGTGTCATTTGTTTCTTATCCTTTATCTTTTATCTTCTTTTTTTATACTGTGGCTTTTCATTTTTAATTTTCTTGATCTCAAAGTTTTATCTTTAAAAGCGCTTTATAAATAAAATTGATTATTATTATTATTTATTAAAAGAAGAACAAAACAGTTCAATATAATTGCAACAAATCTCTTTCCTTGAATGAAAGAGAACAGAAAGAAGCTTATTTTATCTGTCCCTTTTTCCCAATAATTCAAATTTCAATTAATGTAATAATAAAAAAAAATAAAAAATTACAAATTATGCAATTTAAAAACAAAAACATGAATCAATATGTTATTTTCCATCCCATCCAGGGTTTGGTACTATTTCCTTTCTAAATGTTAAAAACAACTGAATAAAACATGTTTTCTGAGTAAAAGCTGGGCGACCTGCATGTCTGATAAACGTCTGCATCACTTTATCTACGTTTATTCTCTAACTCTGGAAATCACTGCCATCATTATTTTGCTTGTAATGAGAAGATAAATCTTGTCCCACTGGCAGATTTTTCTACTTATTTCAAGTGAAAATTTACTTGAAACAGGTGAAAATTGTCAAATAACAAGTTATTTTTCTGGTAATGACTCTTGTTTTAAGTGTAATGAGATTTGTTTTACTGAAAATTAGACATTTTAACTAGAAATAAGATAAATACCTTGAGTTTTTTTGCAGTGTAGCTTTAAACTCTACGTGCATCACATCAGCTGTATCTGTGTTTGACTGCATCGTCCCTGTAGAATAAATACATAAATAAATACTAAACGTGCAGGAAGGTGTGAAAGAGGGAGACGGATTCAAGGACAAGCAGACGGAGGTGAAGTCATGCACACACACACACACACACACACACACACACACACACACACACACACACACACACACACACACACACACACACACACCCTGGTGATGGATGGGCTCGGCCCCGCCTCCTCCACGTCTGCCGTCGTCATGGTAACCGCCTGAAACCTGCTGAGCTGTGATCTTTAACTCCAGCTCGTTAGTGTGAAATATTAACGGCTGGAGTTCCTTCCAGCGTTAACTCAGTTCATTAATGCAGCGTTTTATAACCAGATAAATGTGCCGTTTGGTGGAAGATCCACCTCAGGAAACGTTTTTAAAGAGGCTCGTTTGAACTCGGCAGCGACTGCAGCTTCAGTCAGAATCCGTACAAGAACGTTAACGCAGGTTATTAAACGTATCAGTAAAACAAGAGGAAACCATGTTGAAAACAGTTTTCCTGAAAGAAAACATCAGTCATTTTGAATCAAGTCAACAGAAGGTTTTTCCAAATGTTTCATGAATCTGAACAAAACGACTCCAGGAGATCTGACTTCAACAGGAAACACAGAACCGGTGAAAGTGACCCGTTAAAGGTGGAAAAAGGTGTATCATCAACCATCGGAGCTGACGGAACTGACCTTTGCTTGTGTTGGAGCTTAAAATACTCTGCTGTCACTAAAATACCAGCTGTTCCCAGCTGACGAACCGAAAGGAGAACGGGAGGTTTTGGTTTTAACAATCCCTTAATTGACCAATTCACAGAATCACGACACACATTACATCATCAAGCATCACAAGAACCAGAACCTGGAAGTTCTGGTTCTTCCTGGTCGGCCAGATGGAAAGTTTAGCTAAACCACACGAGAAATGACACTGTACTGAGGAGCAAAAATAAACACATGAAAAGAAAACACCACAACCATGACACCGGGAAACCATGTCCAAAAAAGATGAAAGAGACCAACAAGACGGGGACACTGGACAAACAAATGTGCCAGGGTTACGGTTAGGGTTAGGTTAGGGTTTGGTAGGGTTAGGGTTAGGTTAGGGTTAGGTAGGGTTAGGTTAGGGTTTGGTAGGGTTAGGGTTAGGTTTGGTAGGGTTAGGGTTAGGTTAGGGTTAGGTTTGGTAGGGTTAGGGTTAGGTTTGGTAGGGTTAGGGTTAGGTTTGGGTTCGGTAGGGTTAGGGTTAGGGTTAGGTTTGGTAGGGTTAGGGTTAGGTTTGGGTTTGGTAGGGTTAGGTTTGGTAGGGTTAGGGTTAGGTTCGGTAGGGTTAGGGTTAGGGTTAGGGTTTGGTAGGGTTTGGTAGGGTTAGGGTTTGGTAGGGTTAGGGTTTGGTTAGGGTTTGGTTAGGGTAAGGTTACGTTAGGGTTAGGTTAGGGTTTGGTAGGGTTAGGGTTTGGTAGGGTTTGGTTAGGGTTTGGTTAGGGTTTGGTAGGGTTAGGTTAGGGTTAGGTAGGGTTAGGGTTAGGTAGGGTTTGGTAGGGTTTGGTTAGGGTTTGGTTAGGGTAAGGTTACGTTAGGGTTAGGTTAGGGTTTGGTAGGGTTAGGGTTTGGTAGGGTTTGGTTAGGGTTTGGTTAGGGTAAGGTTACGTTAGGGTTAGGTTAGGGTTTGGTTAGGTTAGGGTTAGGTTTGGGCTTGGTAGGGTTGGGGTTAGGTTTGAGTTAGGTTAGGGGTTAGGGTAAGTTAGTCCCTAAACAAAATAAACAGCCGCTCCCGACTCCCGTAACCCACCAGAGATCGGAGGAGAGGAGGGAGGTGTAACAGAAGACCGGACCCAAGAACACGAGGAGCAACTGCAGGCAAAAACGGGAGTAAAGTTTCTTTCGTCAATGAAAATTATGACTAAATATCTTCGCCAACGAACCTTTATCACCTGAGGGAAACGAGACGAGACGAAAATGCTGGTCATGTGACGATAACGATAATTAAATATATAATGCAATATCATAGAGGAATAAAAACCAGACTGAAATGGACAATTCTGACTAAAATGAGACTAAAATGCTCAGACTTTTAGTCGACTGAAACTTGACACGACTAAAAGGAGAATGAACGAGACTAAAACTAATAAAAACTAAAATGATAGCTGGACTTAAAGACTAGACTAAAACTAGAACTGAAACAGACTGACAGAAACAACACTAGACGGGAGAAAACCGAACTTTAGACAAACACGAGAGACGATGAAGACACAGGAAACCACAGGAAGTGACACGCCAGGGGAAACCCCTTCAGAATAAAACAGGACATCCACATGAACCCCGTGTCCAAGAAACAGTAAAAGAAAACAAGCCCAAAACCACCAAAGCTGAACCAAATAAAGGATTTTTTACGGATGCAAGAGGCCGAACCTTTAATTTGGTCAAATAAAACTGTTTCTGCCAGAAAAGAAGCCACATGAAAGTCGGTGGAGGCTCTTGAATAAAAAAGGGGCTTTGCTTCTGGAAATACTTTACTGCAGAGTTCGATAGTTTGAGTAACACATACCGAGCGGCTTCCAGCTCCATTAAAAGTCTTATCGACTCGGAATAAAAAAGTCAAGATGGATAAAAAGCTCAGCAGGTGGAGAGAAAATTGGGGGTAATCTTTCCTTTTGAAGGTTTTTCTGGTCACTAATCTGGACGTGCACTGCAAAAACTCAAGAATATTTGTCTTATTTCTAGTTAAAATGTCTCATTTTTAGTCAAAAAATCTCATTACACTTAAAACATTTTCACTTGAAATAAGTAGAAAAATCTGCCAGTGGAACAAGATTTATCTTCTTATTACAAGCAAAAAAAATCTTGTTCCACTGGCAGATTTTTCTACTTATTGACTCTTGTTTTAAGTGTAATGAGATTTGTTTGACTAAAAATGAAATTTTAACCAGAAATAAGACAAATATTCCTGGTAAGATTAAGAGTTTTTGCAGTGTAGTGTGTCCACTTCAATGCCTCACGTTTCCAGAGAGAGCAGAATCATCGGTGCTGAACTTCCTGTCATCTCTCCATCTCTGGGACTTGAAAGAACCAGATAAGAAACAAAAGGCTGGAGAAGAGGAAAGTGCCGTTCCTGGGATTCACATCAGACCCCACGGCCGGCAATCAAGCATCTCCCCCGTGATCTAACCCTAACCCGCTGAGCCGGACACCAAACGCTGCGCCGCCAGCGCCGGGTTAGCGTGACCAGATCAGGAATCACTTCCACGTTTCCAGACTGATACTCGGCTGCAGAGCCAGCGGGTCGCTGGTTGACCCAGCGACGGTGGAGCCGGTGTTCTGCCAATCCTTGCTCCCTGTCCAGAAATGCTACTTTGTGCTTTTGGGCATTCGCACAGTCCATCTTCAAAGTTTGCATCATTTCTTGCACGATGTAAAATTTATAATATGGGATGTTGATTATTTGATCCTTCAAAATAAACTACCCATGACATGAATTGCATTACACTTTGTGAACATTATACGATAAAGAGAAAAAAAAAAATTCTATCGCTTTATTTGATATTCATTCAGTCATTCGCCTTTATTTAACCAGGCAGGTGATTAAGAACATTCTTATTTACAATAACGGCCTGGCAAGAGACAAGGAAGTGGTTTAGGGAGTAAAACAGTAAAATTGTAGCTCTGCAAAAGGTAGAAAAACATTAGGTAGTATTTTTTGGCAAAGCAGCAGAAATTGGCAGAACAGCGGTCCGGTCCAGTTCGGAGATGAACGGGGTTCACGCTCGGTGTCTCCGGTAAACTTTACGAGCTACCAGCCATGGAGCGCCTGAGAACCACAGGAAACCTATGGTGCTTTCAGACCTGTGGCCGTTTGTTTAGTTCCGATTCAGGGAATAAATCGATACAGTTGTTTCGTTTCTTGTTTGTGGCGTTTGTGTTCACAACCGTCTGTAGCTTCAAAGCTGTTCTCTCATTGGTCAGAAATGAAGTTTCCTCTTCCGTACCCCGGGAAAAACAACAACTATGGAGCATCGAACCACAGTTATGAGTGAGTTGTGTGGGTTGCTGTGTGGATTCTGTTCTCACTGGAAACGAACCGCTCCAGGTCTGGAATGGAAGAGATCTAACCCTAAGACCTAACACTAACCTTTCCTAGGAGAACCTAACCCTAACCTCTCCTAGGAGAACCTAACCCTAACCTCTCCTAGGAGAACCTAACCTCTCCTAGGAGAACCTAACCTCTCCTAGGAGATCCTAACCCTAACCTCTCCTAGGAGAACCTAACCCTAACCTCTCCTAGGAGAACCTAACCCTAACCTCTCCTAGGAGATCCTAACCCTAACCTCTCCTAGGAGATCCTAACCCTAACCTCTCCTAGGAGATCCTAACCCTAACCTCTCCTAGGAGAACCTAACCTCTCCTAGGAGATCCTAACCCTAACCTCTCCTAGGAGAACCTAACCCTAACCTCTCCTAGGAGAACCTAACCTCTCCTAGGAGATCCTAACCCTAACCTCTCCTAGGAGAACCTAACCCTAACCTCTCCTAGGAGATCCTAACCCTAACCTCTCCTAGGAGATCCTAACCCTAACCTCTCCTAGGAGATCCTAACCCTAACCTCTCCTAGGAGAACCTAACCCTAACCTCTCCTAGGAGATCCTAACCCTAACCTCTCCTAGGAGATCCTAACCCTAACCTCTCCTAGGAGATCCTAACCCTAACCTCTCCTAGGAGAACCTAACCCTAACCTCTCCTAGGAGATCCTAACCCTAACCTCTCCTAGGAGATCCTAACCCTAACCTCTCCTAGGAGAACCTAACCCTAACCTCTCCTAGGAGATCCTAACCCTAACCTCTCCTAGGAGAACCTAACCTCTCCTAGGAGATCCTAACCCTAACCTCTCCTAGGAGATCCTAACCCTAACCTCTCCTAGGAGAACCTAACCCTAACCTCTCCTAGGAGAACCTAACCCTAACCTCTCCTAGGAGAACCTAACCCTAACCTCTCCTAGGAGAACCTAACCTCTCCTAGGAGAACCTAACCCTAACCTCTCCTAGGAGAACCTAACCTCTCCTAGGAGATCCTAACCCTAACCTCTCCTAGGAGAACCTAACCTCTCCTAGGAGATCCTAACCCTAACCTCTCCTAGGAGATCCTAACCCTAACCTCTCCTAGGAGAACCTAACCCTAACCTCTCCTAGGAGAACCTAACCCTAACCTCTCCTAGGAGATCCTAACCCTAACCTCTCCTAGGAGAACCTAACCCTAACCTCTCCTAGGAGATCCTAACCCTAACCTCTCCTAGGAGAACCTAACCCTAACCTCTCCTAGGAGAACCTAACCCTAACCTCTCCTAGGATCTCGGCTCGCTTATTTTGTCCTGCATCCGAGCGTGATTGCTGTCTTCAGATAAACCAAACCAACGGATCTTTAGGGGGAAACGCTCCTTGTTTCAGAACAACTGCTGCAAACAGGACAGGTTTGAAAGCACCCTTAAAATCCGCACCATAATGTTTCAGAACGTTATTTTGGATGTTTACACCGTAAAAAGACACAAAGACACCAACAGTCTCAGTTGTCCATTGTTCTTGTAGTTTCTCTGGTCTGTCCCTTCTTTTTCTCTTTTGTGCTCGTCTGCAGGCCGGAGCTTCAAGAGTTTCATCCTGACCTGGAGCCCCCCCCCCCCGCCCGCTCTCCTTTCTCTGTTTTTCATTCTCTCTGTCTGATCTCTCTCTTCCTGGTCCAGGAGGGTCCCCCCTTATGATCCAGGTCCAGGTCCTGGTCCTGGTCCAGGTTCAGGTCCAGGTTTCTTCCCTCACAAAGGGGAGTCTTGACCTGCCAGTGTTTATGTAATAATTGCTCGGGTTTATGTTCTGGTCCTTGGAAAGATCCTAGAGACAACTTCTGTTGTAGTAGACGCTATGTAAATAAAAGTGAGTTGAATTGAGTGTCCTTCTTGTTCTGTGTGAATACTTCAGCCGAACAAACCCTCCCCTCGCCGTCCTGCTCGTGTTAAAGCTTTAAGCGTCTCTGAGCGACGGCTTCTGCAGCGCTTTGATCACTTTTACAGGATTCCAGCGACGTCAGCGTTTGCACCGGCCGCCTCGGCCTCCGTCTCTCCGTCTCTCCATCCTGCACCCAGACTTTCACACATTCTCCGGTTTCACATTTTAGCGCTTCATTCTGCAGGATGAATGTGTTATTTCAAAGCCGGGAGATTTATTCCAAGCAGCACAAAGAGCTTCCCGAACTGCTCTCTGCTCACCGGGGTGTGTTTGGCCGCGACAAAACCAATCCAAAACCGCAGGGCTGAATCCTGAATCCCGGCCACGCGCTCCAGAGAAAACGCTGCTTCTCCTAAACCGACATTAAACCTGACACATCCTCGCTCAAAAAGTTAAATCACTTATGCAGCGAGAGAGAACGCAGTTCCAAACGAGGGATTTAGCTAAACCCGGCCAGCACCTACTGTACCGGCCGGGCCAGACGCCTAAATGTGAGAGGAGAGACGGAAACATCACACGAGACGACTGCTTCATGTCAGGGAGATTCGTCCTGAAGTCTCCGCTCAACTCCAATCAAAACAGCGGACGTGCGATCGGACGTCTGTCGCGGAACTTCGTAGTGGATTCCAGGAAAAAGAGAAAAGAACGGACGAGGTCCAAACTGCAAAAAACTCTAAATCTTACCAGGAATATTTGTCTTATTTCTAGTTAAAATGTCTCATTTTTAGTCAAAAAATCTCATTACACTTAAAACAAGACTCATCACTGGAAAAAACAACAATTTTCACCTGTTTCAAGTAAATTTTCACTTGAAATAAGTAGAAAAATCTGACAGTGGAACAAGATTTATCTTCTTATTACAAGCACAAAAATCTTGTTCCACTGGCAGATTTTTTTTACTTATTTTAAGTGAAAATGTACTTGAAACAGGTGAAAACTGTTGTTTTTTCCAGTGATGATTCTTGTTTTAAGTGTAATGAGTTTTTATTTGACTAAAAATGAGACATTTTAACTAGAAATAAGACAAATATTCTTGTTAAGAGGTTTTGCAGTGTACATTTTAGATGCTGCTGCATATCCTGGTTTAGACTCATGTTCAGGATATCTGTCAATGTTTCACACTATTGTCATTTTAAAGGAGACCTTTTAATCATTCATTCAAGCTAAGATGTGAATCTTTCTGACCAACATAGAGGTCACTGCAGCTCTTTAAACTAGAAACAACACACATTTTTACACCATTTTCGCCTATAAATCTTGTTCCACTGGCAGATTTTTCTACTTATTTCAAGTGAAAATTGACTTGAAACAGGTGGAAATTGTCAAATAACAAGTTATTTTTCTGGTAATGACTCTTGTTTTAAGTGTAATGAGATTTTTTGACTAAAAATGAGACATTTTAACTAAAAATAAGACAAATATTCCTGGTAAGAGTTTGAGTTTTTGCAGCGTGGACTAAGGAAGCCTCTTCCTGTTAACGAAGCTGCAGTAAAAGTGGGCGAAATGCAAGGAAACCAGACGTAAGGGACCACCGTGAAGCGGCCGAGGGCGAACCTTTGCAGCTACAAGACCAACATGTTTAACATGTTTAACGTCCAGCGACGGGGGGATAATCAGCACGACGGTCCGCGTTAGCGTCTCCTGGAACCATTAGTCCTCATCAATCCCTCGTTCACTTTGCCCTCACGGCCCAGGGTTTTTCACGGCATTAGTCCTCATCAATCCCTCGTTCACTTTGCCCTCGCGGCCGAGGGGTTTTCACGGCAGCTGCCCGAGCAAACACAGATATTTCCACTCCGGCAGGACTTCCAGTCCTTAAACCACAGCCCTGCACGTTCCCTCGCTGCAGCTGACGGTGGAAATAAGTTTCCTTCTCTGCTTATTGTGGTCTCTGCCGTTCCAGCACCGGCTCCGGTTCCATCCTGGGCCTTATTTCCTCGTCGTGTAGCGTTTATTTAGGTTTATCCAGGTCAAAATGAGCATATGCTTGTCTTGCGCTGTAAGAAGGAACGGTACTGCAGCTCCTTCACCCCGACAGCCATCAGACTCTACAACAACCAACTCTAGTCACTCCAGTGCAATAACCTGTTTTTCTGAAAGTGCAATAACCTTCTCCCTCTAGTATTTTTGCACATGTATATAATATTCGTTTTTCGGGTTTAGTATTTATTTTGTACATTGCTCATTTTTATATTGCTCTTTTTTTAATTATATAGCTATTTATTAGGGCCCGAGCACTTACAGTGCGAAGGCCCTATTGTATCTGTAGGAATTATTTTTATCCTTCTGACGAAAGGAAGGCCTTTTTCCCCCTAAACGTGCCCAAAAAGTCACCAAATTTTGCACCAAGCCAGGCCTGGTGATAAATTTGATATTTCATGGTTTGCATTAATGGGCGTGGCCTAGAATACTATTCTCTGCTATAACTTTTGAATGGTTTGACATAGGAAGTCGTGGGTGGTGTCATTTCTGATACTTAAGGGGGGCGGAGGCCGTGAGTGCGAGGGCCCGTTCATCGCTGCTTGCAGCTTTAATTATTATTATTATTTTAGGATATACTTTTTTTTTTATACCTTTTCATACTTTGTGTGTATTTTGTAAAACTGTTGAGTGTGTATGTTTGCTGCTGCACAAGTAGATTTCTCCTCTGGGGGATTAATAAAGTTTATTCTATCCTGTTCTATTCTTGAAGAACTACAAAGTTTTGGTCCTCACCCGGGTCGGCGTGGGCCGGCGGAGGAAACAGAGGCAGTGAAGGTTAGCGAGGGCAGGTGAGAACTAGTAAAATAACCGTAGTAAAATCTCCCACGACGGGGACTGGAAACTTTCCCTCCGTCCTCATGTTGCTCTAGCGTTTAATAGACATCCTGGGGTGAGAACCGTCCGTGTAAAAGCCGGGGTCCAAAGAAAAGACGGGATGAGGTGCGTTCATGACAGACATAGTTCTACATCTGGGAGATGTAAAACCCGGCGAGAGACGCGATCCGGACAAACGCTGGATACAAAAACATCTTTTCATTGGTCACCGACGTTTCTGCGATTTCACACAGAAAGAGGAGAAAATCCGTCATGTTGTTTAATATTGTGTCTCTTGGCAGCGCGAGCGAGCGCTGGATCTGGAATACTAATGTCCTCGTCTCCGCCTCGCTCAGCATCTCCTCATCTCCTCATCTCCTCACTCCTCACTCCTCATCTCCTCAATCCTCATCTCCTCAATCCTCATCTCCTCATCTCCTCATCTCCTCACTCCTCATCTCCTCATCTCCTCATCTCCTCACTCCTCATCTCCTCACTCCTCACTCCTCATCTCCTCACTCCTCATCTCCTCACTCCTCACCTCCTCATCTCCTCACTCCTCATCTCCTCATCTCCTCATCTCCTCACTCCTCATCTCCTCACTCCTCACTCCTCATCTCCTCGCTCCTCATCTCCTCACTCCTCATCTCCTCGCTCCTCATCTCCTCGCTCAGCATCTCCTCATCTCCTCATCTCCTCACTCCTCATCTCCTCACTCCTCATCTCCTCACTCCTCATCCCCTCACTCCTCACTCCGCATCTCCTCATCTCCTCACTCCTCATCTCCTCACTCCTCATCTCCTCACTCCTCACTCCTCATCTCCTCATCTCCTCACTCCTCATCTGCTCACTCCTCATCTCCTCATCTCCTCATCTCCTCATCTCCTCACTCCTCATCTCCTCATCTCCTCACTCCTCATCTGCTCACTCCTCATCTCCTCATCTCCTCATCTCCTCACTCCTCATCTCCTCATCTCCTCATCTCCTCACTCCTCACTCCTCATCTCCTCACCTCCTCATCTCCTCACTCCTCATCTCCTCACCTCCTCATCTCCTCACTCCTCATCTCCTCACTCCTCATCTCCTCACTCCTCGGGTCCCGAGGTGAGAGAGGAGTCAGGGAAGGACGAGTGAGGGGATTAAACGAGCGGTTCGTTAGAGAAAACAAACGTCTGAACCGTCTTTGACCCCGGAGAGGAGGATAAACACGGACGCGACACCTCCGGCAGTCACAACAGTCAGACAAAAATGAACGGAGAGAAACGGATCTCGTGGGAATCAAATGCCGACGCTTTGCTCTCCGTTAGCTTTGTGCCCCCCGAGGCGAGAAAAGCCTTCCCAACACAAACGAGCAGCAAGACGGCTCGTTTACACCAACTTAACTCAGTGTGACTTCAAATTAAACAAGCTAATGAACAGCAGGAAGCCTGGGGATCCGCTCCCTCATAAGTGGCAGCTTTTCCATCGGGGACTTTTCTCTTCTGGTTGGGGGAGTTTGTGCTTGCTGGTTTAGTTAGGTAACGTTATGGTCAGGGTTATGTCTAGTGTTGGGGTTAAGTTTAGAACCAGGGTTAAGTTTAGGACCAGGGTTAAGTTTACGACCAGGATTAGGAATAGAGTTAAGGTTAGGATTAAGACTTAGGATTGGGTAGGATTGGGTGAGGATTAGGGTAGGATTGGGGTTATGTTAGGGTTACGACTAGTGTTAGTGCTGGGGTTAAGTTTAGGACCAGGGTTAAGGTTAGAACTAGGGTTAGGAACAGAGTTAGGGTTAGGGTTAGGACTAGGGCTAGTTTTAGGTTTAGGTGAGTGAAGATATCTCCCTAACCACCTGTCTCATCAGACGACTGGGCAGTTAAAGGGAAATAAAGGCAATGCTGACTGGTCGTCCACATCTTTCCGACCAATACCTGTACTATCCACTACCAAAGAATGGTTGTAAAAATATGGGAACCGCCCTTACAGTTATGGATGTAATAGGAGTCAACTGTTGACTCTTAGTAGGGTCACGTGCTAATCCAAGGTGTAGGAGAAGTAACCAGTTAATTTTGGCCCATTGACAGGTGTTAGGGTTAGCGTTATGGTTATGTTAGGTTTGGGTTAGGGTGAGGTTATAACTAGTGTTAGGGTTAGAATTAGAGTTAGGGTTAGGATGGTTACAGTTAGGACTAGTGTAAGGGTTAGGGTTAGGGTTAGGCCCCATACCATCCACTACCAAAGAATGGTTGTAGAAATATGGGAACCTCCCTCCACAGTTGTGGATGTAATAGGAGTCAACTGTTGACTCTTAGTAGGGTTACGTGCTAATCCAAGGTGTAGGAGAAGAAATTAGTTAATTTTGGCCCAGTTAATTTAGGTTAGGCTAGGGTAGATTAGGGTTAGGTGGTCATGGTTGGGGTAGGGTAAGTCTAGCGTTAAGGTTAGGTTAGGGTAGGTTAGGCTAGGGTAGGATTAGGGTTAGGGTAGGGGCATATCTACCTCATTCTGCTGCACCTTTCCCTTTTTAAAAATTGTATACATGTTAATAAGAGCTGTCATCTGTCTATTACCTATTTACTGTAGAGTGAGTGATAACAATCAAATCAAATTCCATGTCTTGTCTGACCTGGTGTGTTGGTGCAGGGAAACATCTAAAACATGCAGGACAGGGGCCCAGGACCGGGATTGAGAAACACTGCCTTATGGTTAGGGTTAAGTTAAGGCGTTATGTTTAGGGTTATGGTTAGGTTAGGGTAGGGTAGATTTGGGGTACGGTTAGGGTGGGGTTAGATTATGGTAGGTTTAGGTTAGGTTTGGGTATGTTTGGGGTAGGGGTTTATGGTTAGCACTGCAGTATGTAGGTGAGAGAGAAGTTACAGAAGAGGAAACAACTCGACAGACGCTCAGACGACAGCCGAGCAGGTCGGAATTAGGGTTAGGTTGGGTAGGTTTGAGTTAGGGTTAGGTGGTTATGGTTAGGGTTAAGTTAGGGTAGGGTAGATTTGGGGTAAGGTAGGTTAGGGTTAGGGTTGGGAGCTGCTGCGGAGAGACGGGCCAGAAAACAGGAAAGTTCATTCAAGTTTCATCGTTGCAAACGTGGCTACAGCTCGTTTTCCTGCGTCCTGCGTCTCGGTTCTGCAGCGGTTGATGCTGGGACTGATTACTGAACCCACGCTGCCAGTTTTCACGCCGACCCTGAATCTCCTCCAGAGCTCAGACTGGGAAATATGAAGTTTATGAAGTGGGAATCGTTCCACCTTTATTTAGCCGTTTCTAACCGTATCTGGGTTCTGTTACGAACCTTCAAACGTGTTTGTCGTTCACACAAACTCTCCACGCACTCCTCCTCGTCTGTAGACTGTATATCTGCTTATTTTTATGTGGTAGTTTTATACAGTTTCCCCTTTTCCATTGAAAAGCAGCTTCACTTTCATTGTTCCGGTTACAACAACAATAGAGACGGATTCTGATGGTTTGTCTGTAATTCAATTAGCAGTTTATTAGCTATTAACTTATTTATTTTAAAACCTATTTTAATGAAAAATAATTAAAATTATTTTTTTATGAAATAAAATGAACAAAAATTTGTTTTTAAGTTGAAATAAACAACTAAGGAAGGTGTGCCAAATCCCTAACCCTGTTTATACATCTGTTTTGCTTGATTTTTTGTGTTTTCGTAGTAACTTCCTTGGTGTCACTGCAAAAAATGTCAAATTTTTAGTCAAAAATGTCATTACACTTAAAACAAGACTCATTACCAGAAAAATAACTTGTTATTTGACAATTTTCACCTGTTTCAAGTAAATTTTAACTTAAAATAAGTAGAAAAATCTGCCAGTGGAACAAGATTTATCTTCTCATTACAAGCAAAATAATCTTGTTCCACTGGCAGATTTTTCTACTTATTTCAAGTGAAAATCTACTTGAAACAGGTGAAAATTGTTGTTTTTTCCAGTGATGAGTCTTGTTTTAAGTGTAATGAGATTTTTTTTTACTAAAAATGAGACATTTTAACTAGAAATAAGACAGATATTCCTGGTAAGATTGTGAGTTTTTGCAGTGTAATAGCTGTAATAGCAGGATTCGGTGCCGCCGGTTTTCTTCTTCTGTGCTGGCAGCTCTCGTGTTTTAGTAACAATAAACAGAGACAAAGAAACAGCAGCCGCGAGGATGAAACCACAGAAAGGAATGGAGATCCAGATGAGAGGAGGAGAGAAAGGAGAGAAAGGAGTCAGAGCAGAAAGGGAGAAAGGGAAAAGGGAGAGAAAGAAGGGACATCTGGTTGAGAGTTGGGGTTAATGAGGCGTGAGGCCGTCGGCTCCTCGGAGGCTCGGGCCGGCCCGATCACACATGAACGAGCTCTGATGGGTTTAAAACCTTAAAACGCAGCAGATGCCAACGACTGGTGATATGGAACCAAACTACCGTTTAAAACAAGACAGAGAAATACCACCGAGGAGCTGAGAAATGCTGCAGCCGGAGGAGGAAACTGTCCGATAAGACGGGACTTTTCTAACGAAGACGCGGTTTAACGGCGGTGGACTCGCTAACACTCGGCCCGGTATTCGGTTACTCCGTATAGTTTCAGTCCCTGGACTCGTTACCGTGGCAACCGCAGGAAACGAGGCTCATTTAAGGAGTTTTGAGAATCAGGTTCCAACGTTTGCATCGACCACCAGGGACGTGTTACGAAGGTTTAAACATTTAAATGAAAACTTCTCACTTCTGAAAACTGCCGACCTCCCTGAACAAGCCCCGCCCCCCCAAACGAAGAGGGAGCTGATTGGTCCTTACAGCATCATTAGCTGCCAATACTTGCTGTTGAATCTCAATATAATACTAGACACAAAATTAGACGGAAAATGTCGACATTCTGACAAAAAATTATTTGTCTCCTTTTTACGGTTTGGCCGTGAACTCGAGTTACAAATAAAAATTCAGGTTATTTTTTACTGTTTCTCACACTCTACCAGCCGACATTCCGCACTCCAGATTTGACGAAAAAGTGATTTCTAGTCCTCGCTTGAGTGCTCATATTTTGAAAAGTGTACATTTTAGGAAAAAACTGTTTGGTGTTTTGGAAAGAAGAGAAGTTTTCTCCGTTTTGAAGTTTGAATGATATTTCTACGTGCAGGTATGAGAAAGTTAGTTGACTCAGAAAAAAAGTGAATTTTTTTTTTATCTCCTCCCATCCACAGTGTGACATTCTGCCCCACACACTTACATGGGAAAATCTCCCCATTAGATTGGTAATTTGGAAATGTTTTTGCACTTCGTGCGAAAACTATTTGTGCGATCGCTCTGAAAATTCACAGGACTGTAGTTAAATTCAGGGCCTACAACTTTCTAAATCGGTTCAGAATTATTGGAGTCACGGTGTGCGAGTGGTGAGGCCCCAAAGTTCTCCCAATGCGTTCTGGATGGGCCAAAAAGAGCATGTTTTCGCACGTTGCACTAAAACGTGCGCACCAATTGCTAATTAAAGTCATACCACTCGATTCCCAATTAGGGCGCACGTTTTGTACATTTTTACTTTTCGCGTTTTCTCAAAGCTACGGGACTATTTATGCGCCGAAGTTTATACGAAATAATAAATAATAAGCCTGAGCAATAATAAGAGTTCCTCTGGCGCAGCCGTGGCACTAACTAGTATTAACAGCTCAGAAAACAGTTTTAATAACACTAACCCAAATCAACATGGGATCGAATCAAATCTTGATAATCGATTCTGAACCTTAAAAATCGGAATCGAATCAATTCTTGACATTTGAATGGATCCCCAGCCCTAAAGATGAGTATTTATGTCAGAGTGCAGGTTTACAGGAGGCGCTTCAAGCCAAACAAAGACTTTCTTTCCTTCTTTCCTTCTGCCTCCCGGAGGAAACAGGTGACGACTCCTCGCCCAGCGCTGATGGATGCTAAGCATCCCGTCACAAACATCCCTCTCATCAGCTGCTGCTGCAGGACAAGGATCTGCCACATTCTTCTGCTTCACTGGTGAATCCAGACGTTTGTCATCCCAGTAATCACCTGCTGGATACCAGCGACCATGACCACGCCCCCTGAACACGCCCCCATGACCACGCCCCCTGGACACGCCCACTGGACACGCCCCCTGACCCGGCTCTGCCCAGTTATTGATCCAATCAAACTAAGACGCATTTATACATGAATCCAAACAAGAAACGTTAACCCTTGTGTTGTCTTTGGGTCAAGGGAGGGTGAAGGGAGAAAAGAAAGAATGAAGGAAAGAAGGGAGTAAGGAAGGAAGGAAGTCGGAAAGGGAGTAAGGAAGGGAGAAAAGAAGGAATAAAGGAAAGAAGGAAGGAAGTAGGAAAGGGAGTAAGGAAGGGAGAAAAGATGGAAGGAAGGGAGAAAGAAAGGAAAGAAGGGAGGGAAGAAGGAAGAAATGGATAAAATAAGGAAAGAAGGAAAAGCAAAGAAGGTAATAAAGGAACGAATGACGGGAGGGAGGTAGGAAGAAAAAGGAGTAAAGGAGGGTAAAAGAGGAGGAAAAGAGGAAGGGAGAAGGAAGGAGAGAGCATGAGGAAAGAAGGAGAGAAGAATTGGGTCATTTTGACCCAAAGACAGTACGAGGGTTAAGTGAAAACGCCATTTTTTAAACGTGGAGCCTGCAGGGCTGGAAACTTCTGATAAATGATAAACGTAAACTTCCCAACACGTTTGATTGTCGACCGTTCCTGCTGGCGACGTCGCTCAGCAGAGCTGCAAGATGCAGATAAAAGCTCAAATCAATTTAACTTGCTGATTCTTTTTGAATAAGAAGAATATTTAGGTTTTTAAATACATGACATGTTTCGGCGATTACTTTTCATACTTCTGCATTCATCAGAGTCTCTGATGAATGCGGAGATTTAACAAATAAAAATTGTTCTTAAATATTTATTTTTTTTATTAAAATGAAAAAAAGGCTGAAGATGGAAATTAAAAAAAAAAAAAATTAAATTAAATTAAATAAAGAAATTTAAGTTTTTTTGAATTAAAAAACTTAAACATTCCTGTCCGACCAATAGAATCAGCAAGTTACGGTAAATTGTAAAACCGTGGAAAAACTGAACTTAAAGGGGACATATTATGGCATTTAATGTATATTTTAAACAGGCCTTGAATGTCTTAAAAACAAGCTAAAGCTTGTTTTTTCTACATAAATCATAAATCCAGCCTGTGGGCCCTGTCACTAGTTTTACCGCTTCTAACCTCATTTTCTGCGCCTCATTTTTAGGGAAGGGGGGGGTATGATAATGAGGCTCTGTGCTGATTGGCTCCCTGAATGACGGGTAGCAGGGGAGGAGCATAAACCTCGCTCCGCCAGAGCAGCCCGAGCCTGTAAATTATCACAACACTGAATTTTCACAAATGGAAACTTTATTGTTAAAAAAATAAAATATGAGTTGTATATAAACATTTATGCACTATATAAGCCGGATCTGCCCGGCGGATGCTGAACGCTGGCCCCGGAGCCACGCCGCTCCGGGGCGCATCGACCGTTACCGGGGATCAAACCGACAGATTTCGCTGAAAATCTCAGAGGGTGAAGCTGGTCCAGCCTGGGACGTACCCCAGAAATCCCTGCTCCCAAAGCGGCTGGGAACCTGGACAATTTAGTCGGACGGACCGCGCTTTGGGAACCAGGAAGTAGACTGGAGCAGCGCGCATCACCGCGGCTTTAACCAGGGAATCTGACCGGTTCCGACCGGCCGGGACCGCAGGAACCGGCCTGGACTGGTAGCAGGGACTCCCGGGGACCGACCAGCGGAATTTCAGCCGGATCTGCCCGGCGGATGCTGCGCGACGGGCGCCGCAACCCCACGGCGGGCGCACAGATCCGCTCCGGGGCGCATCCGCGGCGCATCGCCCGTTATCGGGGATCAAACCGACAGATTTGGCTGAAAATCTCGGAGGGTGAAGCTGGTCCAGCCTGGGACAGACCCCCGAGGACCCAGCTCCCAAACCACCCGGGAACCTGGATGATTTAACCCGGATCCGCTCCGCCGCGGCGCAGCGTCCGACTGGCTGAAGGAAGCTCCGCTCCAGCAGCGGAGAGAGAGCTGGTTGTGGGCGTGGTTTCAGCAGCGGAGGAGACCGAGGGCGTGGTTTGCATTTTGGTGACGTAAAGAAAATGCACAAATCCAAACGGCTCACAGAAACCACATGACACTGGGGGATTCTGTAAGGTGGGGGGGAGCAGACCTTGCAGATTTTCATGGGGTATCATCTTTTCTGAGTTGGCAGGGTGAGGGGAGACCACTTTATATATGTTAAAACAAGAAAAAACTTGTTTTTCATAATAGGTCCCCTTTAATTAAAATTAGCTCAAATCAATGTGAATAACTGGGGACGGCCGGTACTCCAGGTTAAAGAAATACATCACTAAGTACCCTAGGAAATACAGAACTAGACCTTCATTTCTCCAGAATCTGACCTGATGATTAGAAATAAAAACAAACTGTGACTGATTTCCTTTAACGAGGCGTCCACTGACGAGTTCCTGCTCCTTCATAACCACGACCAGAACCACACCGCTGGTGTCGTCAGGTCTGATCGGACCACACCGCGACCCGAGACTCTTCACAGACTCCAACTCCAACATCACAGGAATCCCTCGTTTATTTTCCTATTCCAGCCCGTGCAGACTTTCCCAAGTCCCATAATTCACCGGTGGATCTGCTGAACGGTTCAGAACCAGAACTCTTTCTACGTCTCCCAGATGAAAAAACACATGTGTGATTCTCCAGGATGACTGAGTGCTGCGTAACGGGCATGACCAGGAAACCACATGTGGAAACCTCCGGGGACGTGTTTCACCTGCTAGAAGTGATGTACACAAGTGTGTTAATGTGTAACACACATGCATGCACCTTAATGTGTAACACACATGCATGCACCTGCACGGCTGCACGAACGAGAGCCTCAGCTTTGATGCTTTGCTCTCAAATAATCACAACTCGTAACCAGGAACGATCTGCAGTGAAATAAGAGCATCAGAGCTGAGGCCACATCTGATCCCTGCACATCTTTCCTCCAGTGCTCGGTAAAGTTGCTTTAGAAAATTCTGACTAAATATCAGTCAACGAACCTTTATCACCTGAGGAAAACGAGATGCAACGAAAATGCTGGTCATGTGACGATAACAATAATTAAATATATACCATATTTTTACAACCATTAGGCGCATATAAACGTCTTATTATTTTAAAAAATGTGCCCCGCGCCCAATGACGCAATGTGCCCATTGTATTATTGTAAAGACTGATTTATGGTTCCGCGTTACACCAACGCAGAGGTTTCTGGTTTCTTTCAGGTTTTTTCAGGTTTTCAATTTTATTTTTTTTTTTTATAGGTTTTCAGGTTATTTTTCGTTTTAATCCTCAGGTTTTCAGGGTTTGTTCAGTTTTCTTTCAAATTTTTTCAGGTTTTTTCAGGTTTTTTTCATCTTTTTTCAGGGTTTCAGGGTTTTTTTCAGGTTTCCTCTAGTCCAGGTTTCCTCGACTTTTTTTCTTGACATTTCGCCTTTTTTTCCTTTTTTCGTGCGAGCGTGCCTTCGGGCATTTTTCTGTGCGTGCGTTCGTTTTTGCGTTCGTTTTTGCGTTTTTTCGTGCTTGCGGGCGGACTAAAAAATAAAAAATAAAATTGCGCTAACCAACCCACTTCCGTTTCTACTGAAATTTTCAGTAGTGTGTGTGAGAGGATTTCAGTATAGTGTGTAAAATAGTTGGATTTCATATGTGTTTATGAACGCTAATTCAGAATTATGTCCCTCACGGCACCTCATATAGTCCTGATGGACACGTAGTCCTACGCCGTAGGGCTGCTTCGATTTAACACGGAACCATAAATCAGGCTTAAGGTGGACGTTTTGAGGCCACCTTGAGAAGTTGAGGGGGGGGACAGCACCTTTTCGGTCGGTGCGCCGTGTGTGTGTTTTAAATCCAGAAATTACACACAAAACTGAGGGTTCTTTCCACACGGCGCCGTATGGTCGTCAAAATACGGTAGTCAATATCGTAGAGGAATAAAACCAGACTAAAATGTAGATTACAAAATAAAAAAAGACATTGACATGACAGTCTAACGTAGATCTGGGAATCGTCTGCATAAGCTGTCACTAGAAACCTGAAGATGGTGGAGAGTCTGGACCAGGAGGAGCCGGGAGAAGACCGAACTTTAGACAAACACGAGAGACAATGAGACACAGTTGAGGACGATGAAGAAGCAGCAAACCACAGGAAGTGACACGCCAGGGGAAACCCCTTCAGAATAAAACAGGACATCCACATGAACCACGTGTCCAAGAAACAGTCAAAGAAAACAAGCCCAAAACCACCAAAGCTGAACCAAATAAAGACTTTTTTACGGATGCAAGAGGCCGAACCTTTAATTTGGTAGAAATAAAACCGTTACTGCCAGAAAAGAAGCCACATGAAAGTCGGTGGATGGAAATACTTTATGGCCAATTCTCTCAAACGCAGTTGTCGATAGTTTGAGTTACACATACCGAGCGCCTTCCAGCTCCATTACGCTTAAAAGTCTTATCGGCCGGCCAATCTTTGACTAAAACTAGACTAAAATGGCCAATTCTGACTAAAATAAGACTAAAATGACTTTTAGTCGACTGAAACTTGACACAACTAAAAGGAGAATGAACGTGAATAAAACTAATAAAAACTACAATTAGGGATGGGAATTGATAAGATTTTTTCGATTCCGATTCTCTTATCGATTCTGCTTATCGATTCGATTCTTTATCGATTCTCTTATCGATTCTCATTTGGAAAAAAGGAGAAGAAACAATTTTAGTATCAACTTTGTTTTAATAAAACAAAGTTGATACTAAAATTGTTTCTTTGTTTCAATTTCTTTGTTTCTCTGATCTTTTTTGTTCAAAGATATAAAACTTTTATATATTTGAACAAAAAAAATAGTCCCCACAAAATGATTTGTAATATACAGTAAAATATGTATTTAATATAAAATAATAATCATAAAATAAATATTCTTCTGTAGAAATTAACGAAAAACAACAAATTATTTTGTAGCAATTCCACAAGAATGTCCAGTAACATGTTCAACACCACAAACTTAGTCCCTGCTGGAGACATTCATCCATTCTGGCCTGATACTCTTCCCTGCCTTGATGAAAGGAGAAGCTAGTGGTAGATGCTCTTTAACTTCTCCATAGATGAGCTGATCAGCTGCAGCTGTGTCAGGAGCTCCGCTGTCCGCCGGAGCGCAGCTCTTCTAAAGCCTGATTTATGGTCCGCGTTAAATCGACGCAGGGCCTACGGCGTAGGGTACGCGGCGACGCGCGCCGTACGGTGCGTGTGTTGCCGCGTACCCTACGCCGTAGACTCTGCGTTGGTGTAACGCGGAACCATAAATCAGCCTTACCACACGCCGGCTGACTCCGCGCTCCCAGCGGATCAGCCGGCCGAGTCCTAACAGTTTCCCCCCTCTGTTGAAATGTCCACATTGCAAGAATTGTCGCCCTGTTGTCGTCCTTTTTGGTAAAATGTAACCAAACTTTCGAGCGTTTATGCCGCTTTGTCCCCGTGTTTTCCTGCTGGGCGCGAATGCGCACGCTGCGCAACGTGCTTGGTGACGTCATTCGCGCCCACTGGAATCGATAAGGGAATCGTTTGGGGAAAAAGGCAAACGATTCCAAGGAATTGAAACACTGGGAACCGGTTCTCAACAAGAACCGGTTCTCGATTCCCATCCCTAACTACAATGATAGCTGGACCCAAAGACTAGACTAAAACTAGAACAGGCTGATAAAAACAACAATACATCCATCCATCCATCCAAGACGGAGACTAAAATGTCAGTTTTCTTTGACAAAAACGAGACTAAAATGGACAATTCGGACTAAAATGAAACTAAAATACTCAGACTTTTAGTCGACTGAAACTTGACTCGACTAAAAGGACCTGAACAAACTTCTAGAAGTCTTCACCAGCACCGTTCTCTCTCTGCTCTCATGACCTTGACCTTTTACCCTCCAGGTTGAGATGGATGTTAGAAACTCACACTAATCCTGGGAAACTCTGGGAAACTCTGGAGGAAGTGCAGGAAGAGGAAAAGCAGCGAAACTCTGAAGTAAATAAGTCCTTTGTGTCGTTTCTGCATAAACACTCGGCTCTTTGCAGATTACTGGCCGGCCAAACTGATAAGAGCTTTTCCTACACGGCTACACGTCCTGAGAAAGATACGAGGAAAGAGAAACAGCGATGGGAAATAATTAGGAACAATAGAGATATGACTGAAGAAAAGAAATAAGTGGAACTTTGCATCGTCTCGTAACCTTCCTTTCTTAAGCGCTGGCTCGTTACTCAAAACCTCAGCTGTTATTATGAAAACCACAAAAATCTGAACAATTGATTGTCAACTACTGTAAATATTGGGTCAATTGTTTTATTTTAGCTCTCAGGAACGTGACGAGACTCACAAAGCCGTTTCTCCGTCCAAATACCACGACGCCAGGAAAAGTAGACCCTTAACCTTCAATCACACTGCAAAAACTCACAATCTTAACAAGAATATTTGTCTTATTTCTAGTTAAAATGTCTCATTTTTAGTCAAAGAAATGTCATTACACTTAAAACAAGACTCATCACTGGAAAAAACAACAATTTTCACCTGTTTCAAGTAGATTTTCACTTAAAATAAGTAGAAAAATCTGCCAGTGGAACAAGATTTTTTAGCTTGTAATGAGAAGATAAATCTTGTTCCACTGGCAGATTTTTCTACTGTGTATGTATTTATTATTTATTTGTGTTTGTTTATTCATTTCTTCCTGTCTAAGAGCCTTGGGGGTGAGGGATGGGCAGATACTCTTTCTTTGTATGTCCACGTTTGTAAGTTTGATATTTGTCAACGAAAAACTGCAAAAAGAAAAAACATAAATTAAAGCTGCAAGCAGCGATGAACGGGCCCTCCCGCGTGCAATTTGCACCAATAAAGTTCAAGGACTCAAAACCGTCCGACTCAAAAGTCTGATGACGCCTCCCACGACTCTCTATGTCAAACCATTCAAAAGTTATAACAAAAAGTAGGAACTATCAAATATGGACCAATCAGATGAAGGGGGTTGCACTTTTTGCCGTCTAGCGTCGCCACGGTAACGCTTTTGACTGAGAAAAGTAATGCGCGTCGTCGCAGGATGGAGACGCACATTTTGATGTATAACACACCTGGGTGCACGTTACGGTTCGGGCTGAATTAACTGCCGAAGGAATGGCATAAATTGCGCCAAAATCACACGATTAATTCAAAATGGCCGACTTCCTGTTCGGTTTCAGCTACTAGTATCACTTCCTGTTTAGCGTTGAAGTTTGATGCGGCGCCACGGCCATGCCATTTCACGAAAACCCACGATTTCGATAACTTTTCATCGTTAACGTCTTTTGTGTCTCCTGAGCGAGTTTTATGTTTAAAAACGATCCTGCTAGGAGGAGTTCATTAAAGTACGACACGTGAAAATGGTATAAATTGCACCAAAATTACACAATTAATTGAAAATGTCCAACTTCCTGTTGGGTTTGGGCCATGGCGCCAAGAGACTTTTCTTTAAGTTGTGACATGATACAGGTGTGTACCGATTTTCGTGCATGTACGTCAAACCGTATTGTGGGGCTTGAGGCACAAAGTTTTCTAGGGGGCGCTGTTGAGCCATTAGGCCACGCCCATTAATGCAAACCATTAAATATCACATTTTTCACCAGGCCTGGCTTGGTGCAAAATTTGGTGACTTTTGGGGCACGTTTAGGGGAAAAAAAGGCCCTCATTTGGTCGGAAGAAAAACGAGAAAAACAACAAGAACAATTCCTACAGATACAATAGAGCCTTCGCACTGTCAGTGCTCGGGCCCTAATTAATAATGAATACCAGACGTATGTGTGGTGGGATGCTGAGCATCATTCAGGAATAAGAGCGTGGCACAAATACGGCCACAAATACCAAACGCTGGTGTTGTGGGTCTGAAAAAGTGAAAACCAGCTGAAAAGCAGCTGAAAAACGTGCAGAAACGAGCGTATCAGGCCTGAGTCAGTGGCTCTGAAATACCAGGAAACCACTTGTGAAGCCTGGACTGAGATCAGCTGAAACCACCGCCAAATATCTGCAAATATCTGCAGCTAAGATTAGAAAACTGGGGAATAGTTAATTACAGCTGTTCCAGGACTGGAATGAGATTCTGAGGTTCAAACGGAGGCCGAGGAGAAACAGAAGAGAAACTCTCCTCATCTCCTCTCACTCTCTCTCACTCCTCCACGTCTCCTTCTCTTTGGTCTGATACGCCGTTGCCTCCTTTATTCTCTCCACACACTTATGTCGAACCCGCCGGATCGGGCTTTCCAAGTCCATGCCAGGTGAACCTGCAGAACTATTCATCCACTTCCAGCTCAGAGTTACAGAAGAGTATCAGGGCCACGCAGGAGGAAAATAGACATAATATTTTAGAGGAGGAAGTCGAAATGTCGGGAATAAAGTCGAAATGTTGAGAAAAATGTCAAAATTTTGTGAATAA
Source organism: Cololabis saira (assembly GCF_033807715.1). Classification (NCBI taxonomy): domain Eukaryota; kingdom Metazoa; phylum Chordata; class Actinopteri; order Beloniformes; family Belonidae; genus Cololabis; species Cololabis saira. The sequence continues at coordinate 46,776,955 of NC_084600.1, read as the reverse complement.
AGTTGAAATATTGAGAAAAAAGGAGAAATTTTGACTTTATTCTTGAAACTGTATTTCAACATTAATCTCGACATTTCAACTTTTTTCTCGAAATTGTATAGGGCTTGGTCACCAAGGTGCATTCTGGGACGCGGCGGCCATGTTGGCTGCCTCGTGAGTGTAAACAAACAGCACTGTAGTAGCACCAAGTGAACAGACGGAACGCAAAAAAAAGATTTTTAAATGCCGGAAAGGAACTGGAATTTACCGGGAACCTTAAACAAGGAAGCCAGGGAGCGGTTTATGGAGAAAATAATGATTATTAACGGTTTGGATCCATATGAGGATCCAACGAGGATTTACTGCCGCAGTTCTGCACAACCCACGTCTTCGGCTAGCTTGTTTGCGGTGTGAGTGCCTACAACGGAGCAGTTCCGTTGTTATAGTCGTTGGAGTCTCATTCATTCATTCATTCTTCACAAATGTTTGGCTGCAGGAGCTTCAGATCATAAAGCCGGTAAACAGTGGGAACACGGTTATCCGGTCAAAGCTAAGCTGCACTCCGTTCTAGCAACTGTTAGTGCTTTGTTTGTAGCAGCATGCACACGTGTGCTTTTAACTAGGAAAAAAATAACGGAAAGTAACGACTACAAGTAAAACACAAAGAAGAGCGAGCTCGTCTGTACACAGTGGTCTGAAGAGCAGCTAACGTAGCTTCCAATATGGCGTCTCCGCCAAGTGATGACGTCAAGACGACCAAGCCCTGTTTCATTATTCAAAAAATATATCAGTTTTAGGGTTTTAGAACGTTAAATCAGCGACAGATGAGACTAATATCGTAACCTCTCGACATTTCAACTTTTTTTTTTGCCATTTTGACTTTTTTCTCGACATTTCGACTTTTTTCTCGAAGTGCACAATAAAAACAAATCTTCCCCTCTCAGATATTTTCCTCCTTCATGGCCCAGATTCTCCTATAAGTTATACATTCACTGGTCCACAGGTTTCCACGTCAACAGTGTTAATTAAAACACACCATGAACCAGAAAAGCCTCTTTTTCTCTTTAATCTTCCTCCCGCTTCCATTGAGACGGTCAGAAAACCAGCCTGTAAAAACATTCGTTCTGAAGGATTCACGATGCCAGACTGGGACCTCTCTGGAAGACAAACAGCCGCTCATCCTTCTCGTTTCTCACGTCCTCCTCCTGCAGACGAGCTGCAGGAATCCTGCAGATAAAGGCCAGACGGCTGAGATACCGCTAGGCCTGGTTACCACGGCAACCCAGAGGTGAGGGAGATAACGCTGAGATACCGATGGCCTGGTTACCACGGTTTCCACGGCAACCCCGAGGTGAGGGAGATAAAGATGAGATACAACCGGCCTGGTTACCACGGCAACCCCGAGGTGAGGCAGAGGACACACCAGAGCAGAGTGAAGAGAGTAAATCTCATCGTAGCTTCAGGAATTCAGGTCTCATTCCCCCCCAAACCCAACCAGCCTCTCCGTCTCTTCCTCCTAAAATGGACAATGAAGCTGCTCTTTGTTTTCATTGAACGAATCTCACCGCCGGTGCGTTCAGGCGTCAACAAGGCTCGACTGAGACGCCCGACTGCTGCTCACCTTACGATTGATTATTAGTCCTTAGACTGCTGCTCACCCTCAGACATTATTGATTATTAGTCCTGAACGCTGATAGGGGGTCTCTTCTCTCTCTCTGACTCTCCTCTCTTCTCTCTTCTCTTCTCTCCTCCATCATCCCTTTATCTCTCATTTGTTCCTGCGTTCAGACTGATTCCCCCTTTTAACCTTTTTTCTTTTTTATTATATTATTTTTTTTTTTTTTTATTATATAATTTTTCCTTATTTTTTTTTTTTTTAATTATCCTATTTATTTATTGTTTTTAGTAATTATTTATTTATTATTTTTCCTTATTTATTTATTTATTCATTCATTTATCCTATTTATTTTTCATTATTATCTATTTATCCTTTATTTTTCCTTATTTGTTTATTCATTTTTTGATTTATCCCATTTATTTATTTATTTTATTTTTTTCCCTTATTTTTAATTTTTTCCTTATTTTTTCCACATTTATTTATGTATTCTTTTTTTAAACTAACCATTTTTTTCGTTTTTATTCATTGTTTTACCCTATTTATATATTTTTTCATTTATCCTATTTATTTATTTTTTCATTATTATTTATTTAATCATTTTTCCTTATTTTTTATTTTTTTATTTATCGTATATATTTATTTTTTTGCTGCCGTCTCTCTCCTAAAATAACCATCATTCTAGAAAACCATCATACTCATACACACCACACGTGTGCACGCATACACACCTAAATACACACCTAAATACACAAAAACACGTCCACATATAAGAAGAAAACTGAGCAAAAACATTGATGTTGTTGATTTGTTTTTGTACTGCTTTGTTTGTGTAATTTGTAAAATAAAAACAGAAAATAAATAAGGGAGCACTTCGGCATCTAGTGAGATGCACTTACGACAAGATGGGTCTTCTTAGACGCAGCTTTCTTATTTAAAAACCATATATATTCTAGCACTGGCGTGACGGGACCTGCGTCCAACTGCACTTTGGATAAAAGTGTCTGCTAAATGACAGTTATAGCAGTAGCAGTAGCAGTAAATACATGAGAAAATGAGAAGAGGAAGCCAAACAAGTAGACGAGAGGACGGCGTCCTCCAAACCAGCTGATCCGGACAGAAACAGAGACAGAACGACAGAAACGGTCGGGGTTTCCTACCTGGAGGAAGCAGCTTCCCGCCGGCGTGTTCTCCCCCACCGAGGCGTTGTAGAAATCCCGCGGGAACACGGGCGCGTTGTCGTTGACGTCCTGCACCACGATGTCCACGGTTGCCGTGGACGACAGCGGCGGCCGGCCGCCGTCCGTGGCCACCACGGTGACGCTGGGCGCCGGCTCCGACTCGAAGTCCAGGGCGGTCGCCGTGGTGATGATGCCGGTGACGGGGTCGATGGAGAACCAGTCGGAGTGGGAGTCCCCGCCGGGCAGCAGGCTGTAGCGGACGTCCCCGTTGGGGCCCTGGTCCTTGTCCCGCGCCGTCACCTGCAAGGAGAGGCAAGATTAAAGAAGCAAGCAGCGATGAACGGGACCTAATTATAATAATAATAACAATTAAAGCTGCAAGAAGCGATGAACGGGACCTAATATTAATAATAATAATAATAATAATTAAAGCTGCATGCAGCGACGAAGGGGCAATTTTCACCAATAAAGGTCAAGGACTCAAAAGTCCGATGACACCACCATGACTGTTTACATCAAACCATTCAAAAGTTATGCTAGAAAGTAGGAACTATCAAATATGGACCAATCAGATAAAGGGTGGACGCGCTTTTTGGCGTCTAGCGTCACCACGGTAACGCTTTTGACTGAGAAAAGTAATGTGCATTGTCGCAGGATGGAGACGCACATTTTGATGTATAACACACCTGGGTGCACGTTACGGTTCGGGCCGTATTAACGGCCGAAGAAGTGGCGTAGATTGCACCAAAATTACACGATTAATTCAAAATGGCCGACTTCCTGTTGGGTTTGGGCCATGGATCCAGAATTTATTACATGCTACTCAAAGTCTGCAATTTAACCCAATAGTCATTCTGGTGTTTCAAAGCAAGTGTAAATAACATTCTTAGATTCTTAAAACACAAAATGTAGAACTCTGGACTGAAAATGAACATAGATATTATATTACATTATTTGTCAAGTATTACATTATCAGTTTTGGAAAGAAAAAAAAAGACCCACCTGAAAATGTAATAAATTCGCAATAATGTAAGAAGGTATTACATTATCGGTAAAAATGTCAGGATATTTTATTACATTATTGGTGCCACTGCAAAAACTCAAAATCTTACCAGGAATATTTGTCTTATTTCTAGTTAAAATGTCTAATTTTTAGTCAAAAAATCTCATTCCACTTAAAACAAGAGTCATTACTAGAAAAATAAGTACATTTTCACTTGAAATCAGTAGAAAAATCTGCCAGTGGAACAAGATTTATCTTCTTATTACAAGCAAAAAAATCTTGTTCCACTGGCAGATTTTTCTACTTATTTCAAGTGAAAATCTACTTGAAACAGGTGAAAATTGTTGTTTTTTCCAGTGATGAGTCTTGTTTTAAGTGTAATGAGATTTTTAACTAGAAATAAGACAAATATTCTTGTTAAGATTTTGAGTTTTTGCAGTGAAGATGTAGGGAATACGAGGGGTTGCTCACTCTTGGCTGGAAAGTTATTTAGGTAATAGACAACAGTGTGTACAAATTAATGATACTATGTCAGCATTTAGAAAGATTACTTGTGGTTTTATCTCAAGGATCAGTGATTGGTCCAATACTGTTTATTCTTTATATTAATGACATCTGCAATGTAACAGATTTTTTTAGATATGTAATATTTGCCAATGATTCCAATTTGTTTTTCTCTGGTACAAATTTAAGGGAACTTTTGTGTTGTGTAGAAATGGAGCTGGAAAATCTCAAGACTTGGTTTGATGTTAATAAATTATCTCTAAATATTAAGAAAACAAAATTTATATTTTTTGGGAATCAAAATGAAAGTGATGGTAATATTAAATTAAAAATCTGTAATGTTGATATTGAAAGGGTTTTTGAGAATAAATTCCTTGGGGTTTGTCATCGACCAAAAGTTAACATGGAAACAACACATTGATTACATTAAAGGGAAAATTTCAAAATCTCGCAATCCTGAATAAATCCAGAAATGTACTGAATTCCAAGGCTAAAAATGAGACATTTTAGCTAGAAATAAGACAAATATCCTCGTTAAGATTTTGAGTTTTTGCAGTGTATAATTGTGTGTCATCAGCATAATGAATGATATTGAATATTATGCCGAATGATGGACCCGAGTGGTAACATATACAAATCAAAAGTACCTGCAGCACGAAGGACCCCGGGTAAACCAGAGATTAATAAAGATATAAAAGTGTCTGTACCTGCAGCACGAAGGACCCCGGATAAACCAGAGATTTATAAAGATATAAAAGTACCTGCAGCACGAAGGACCCCGGGTAAACCAGAGATTAATAAAGATATAAAAGTACCTGCAGCACGAAGGACCCCGGGTAAACCAGAGATTAATAAAGATATAAAAGTACCTGCAGCACGAAGGACCCCGGGTAAACCAGAGATTAATAAAGATATAAAAGTGTCTGTACCTGCAGCACGAAGGACCCCGGGTAAACCAGAGATTAATAAAGATATAAAAGTACCTGCAGCACGAAGGACCCCGGGTAAACCAGAGATTAATAAAAATATAAAAGTACCTGCAGCACGAAGGACCCCGGGTAAACCAGAGATTAATAAAGATATAAAAGTACCTGCAGCACGAAGGACCCCGGGTAAACCAGAGATTAATAAAGATATAAAAGTACCTGCAGCACGAAGGATCCCGGGTAAACCAGAGATTAATAAAAATATAAAAGTACCTGCAGCACGAAGGATCCCGGGTAAACCAGAGATTAATAAAAATATAAAAGTACCTGCAGCACGAAGGACCCCGGGTAAACCAGAGATTAATAAAGATATAAAAGTGTTGTACCTGCAGCACGAAGGACCCGGGTAAACCAGAGATTAATAAAGATATAAAAGTACCTGCAGCACGAAGGACCCCGGGTAAACCAGAGATTAATAAAGATATAAAAGTGTTGTACCTGCAGCACGAAGGACCCCGGGTAAACCAGAGATTAATAAAGATATAAAAGTACCTGCAGCACGAAGGATCCCGGGTAAACCAGAGATTAATAAAGATATAAAAGTACCTGCAGCACGAAGGATCCCGGGTAAACCACCTCGGGGATGGTCTGCCGGTACGCCTGCTGGTCGAACAGCGGCGGGTTGTCGTTGACGTCGGTCACCGTGAGGGTGAAGGCCGACTCGGCGCGCAGCGGCGGCGAGCCGGCGTCGGTGGCCGTGACGCGCAGGTCGTAGGAGTCGCGCTCCTCGCGGTCCAGCGCCGCGTCCACGTAGATCAGGTAGATGATGCTGTCCTTGGTGGTGAGGGCGAAGCGCCCGTCGCCGCCCTCCAGGGACACGTTCACGTTAGCGTACTCGCCGTAGTCCGGGTCCGTCACCGAGATCCGGGCCACGTACTCGCCCGCCTCCGCGCCCTCCGAGATCCGCGGGGACCCGTCCTCGCTCAGGAAGATGATCGTCATCGTCGGCTGGTTGTCGTTGAAGTCGCGCACGTGGATCGTCACGAACGTGTTGGTCACCTGGAGATGAAGGGACGATGTTAGACCCGTCGCTGATTTAACGTTCTAAAACCCTAAACTGAGGGAGGAAGGGACGATGTTAGACTCGTCTAACGCTGATTTAACGTTTTAAAACCCTGAAACTGTTGGTCACCTGGAGGGAGACGGAGGGACGGATCATGTTTTAGGGGAGGAAGATTTTATTTTATTATGCACTTTGGGGAAAAAGTCGAAATGTCGAAAAAAAAAGTTGAAATGTCGAGACAAAAGTCGAAATGTCGAGATTAATGTTGACGTACGATTTCGAGAAAAAAGTCAAAATGTTGAGAAAAAAGGTGAAATGTCGAGATTAATGTCTAAGTACAATTTCCAGAAAAAAGTAAATGTTGAGAAAAAAGTCAAAATTTCGTGAATAAAGTTGAAATGTCGAGATTAATGTTGAAGTACAATTTTAAGAAAAAAGTCAAAATGTTGAGATGTTACGATATTAGTCTCATCTGTCGCTGATTTAACGTTGTAAAACCCTAAAACTGAGTGAAGAGGATGAAGGGAAGTTTTGTGATTTAGTTCCTGTTTTATTTTGAAACCAGTCTCCACCATCTTCAGGTCTCTAGTCAAAGCTTATGCAGATGATTCCCAGATCTACGTTGAACTCTCATGATCAGGATCCTTTTTTTATTTTGTAATCTATATTTTAGTCTCGTTTTTATTCCCCTACGATATTGCATTATATATTTAATTATCGTTATCGTCACATGACCAGCATCGATGTTTATTGATAGTTTTTGTATATTTGTAAAGCATCTAATACAACAGTTATCTCCAGGATCTTTCCAGAACCAGAACATGAACATAAAGCAGGTAAAAATTCCCCTAATGGGAGAAAAACCTTAAGCCAAACAGTGGCAAGAAAAACTCCCCTTTAGGAGGAAGAAACCTGGACCAGGACCTGGATCATAAGGACCTGCACACAGCAGGCAGGTGGAAGCAGCAACAGAATATAAGAGGTTGGAAACTATTGTTTCAAAATCATTTAAGGATTTTTACGTAACTATTTGATATAAATTCATTACTTATATAATTGAAAACCTTCAAAAAAGGGTGGCTGGCTCAAGAAGACAGGTACGTCAAATCGTTGCGGTAACGCAACAGAAACGTTCTGCAGTTGTTTCTAAATGAAAATAAAGTAAATCTGAACATTTCAGGTGGGGATGATGCCAGCGGCTACAGGTCTGCGTATAAACAGATCTGGACGAGCGTTAAAAGGGACGTTACGGTCCCGTACGTTTTCCCAGGTTAAGTTACGGTCCCGTAGGTTTTTTCCCACGATGCACTTGTTTTCCCATGATAAGGTTTTACCTACGCCTGGCTGGCGTTGTCCCGGGCCTGCACCACCAGCTGGTGGGTAACGATGCTAACGGCTACATTTGTATAAACAGGTCTGGACGGGGATTAACGTTACGGTTTAACCTCCGGCTGGCTGGCGTTGTCCCGGGCCTGCACCACCAGCTGGTGGGGATGATGCTAACGGCTACATGTGTATAAACTAGTCTGGACCAGGGCTGGGGATCCATTCAAATGTCAAGAATCGATTCGATTCCGATTCTTAAGATTCAGAATCGATTATCACGCTTTGATCCGATTCGATCCGATATTGATTTGGGTTAGTGTTAATAAAACTGTTTTTTGAGCTGTTGCATGAATGATATGACTGTAGTTCTGCAACATATTCATACTAGTATTATATTGAGATTAAACAGCAAGTATTGCAGCTAATGATGCTGTAAGGACCAATCAGCTCCCAGAATGCTGATAGAACTGAAACAGAAACATCGTGGGTCAGAATTACCAAACAGATCCAGGAGGAAACAGAGACGGAGGAAATCACTTTTATTTTTTCCCACATTCCATTTTTATTTGTTCCATTTTCCTATTTTGGTTTTTAATTTTTGAGAATTTGGTTTTTAGCATTTTTTGCAAATGTTACCCCAAGACAGTAAATAAAGTAATGAAATATAGACAATTTATGCAATTATAACTGAAAACTTTAATGTTTTCATACATTTAAACATATCTAAAGGCAAAAACATGGCACCAGTTATTCTCGTGTCCAACAAAACATTCCTTTTTTGGGGATAAACAAAAAAATAACCAAAAGTTGTAATGATGAAAAAAAAAATACATAAATAAATAAATAAAAGAAAAAAATAAATAAATAAATAAATAATTGATCTTTAGACATATGAATCGATTTTTAGGAATTAATATGAGAATCGATTTAGAATTGGGAAATCGATTTTGTCAACACAGGCCTAGTCTGGACGGGGGATTAAAGGGACGTTATGCAGTTTTACATCCGGCTGGCTGGCGTTGTCCCGGGCCTGCACCACCAGCTCGTGGGTAACGATGCTAACGGCTACATGTGTATAAACTAGTCTGGACGTTAGGTTTTACCTCGGGCTGGCTGGCGTTGTCCCGGGCCTGCACCACCAGCTGGTGGGTAACGATGCTAACGGCTACATGTGTATAATCTGGTCTGGACGGGGGATTAAAGGGACGTTACGTTATGTTTTTACCTCGGGCTGGCTGGCGTTGTCCCGGGCCTGCACCACCAGCTGCTGGGGATGATGCTAACGGCTACATGTCTGCAGTATAAACAGGTCTGGATGGGGGATTAAAGGGACGTTATGCAGTTTTACCTCGGGCTGGCTGGCGTTGTCCCGCGCCTGCACCACCAGCTCGTGGACTCTCTTCTTCTCGTAGTCCAGTCCTTTGTTCAGGGTGATGACGCCGGACTTGAGGTCGATGACGAAGTATCGGTCCGGGTCGCTCTGACGCCGGTTGATCTCGTACAGAACCAGACCGTTGTCGCCCTCGTCCTTGTCTGTTGCAAACACCTGAGAAAGGTACATTTAAGACTTTTTAATACCATTTTCGAACTGAATTTAAGACCAAAAAGACGAGTCACTAAGAAATCCGGCTCTGAGGTCCAGGTTGCCAGATCTGACAAGTTCCAGCCCAAACGCAACGTAAAACCCGCCAAAATAATGAAAAACCACACGGAATCAAACATTCTCTATTCAAGGTTCAAGGTATCAACCTTCACTTTATTGTCATTCCAAAAGTCCAAGTACAAGTGGAACGAAATTTAATTGCCAAAGGCTCAAAGTAAGCAATAAAAACAATTAGAACGCTAAAAACTCTAAACACTAAAAGATAAGGACACTAAGCTAAAAACTAAAATACTGCGTGTGATAAAACTAGATAACTTTTATTAACTATAAAACTACTACTCTATGATAAAACCATCAATTACTTCGTTATTGTCACTAATTTATCCTTCAGGACTAACTAGTTAAATATGAAATAGACAAGTCAATTTGGCAACAAATTCTCTTTTCTTAAACAGCTAGCTTGTTTTTCTGCTCTAAAGTGAAAATTTGTCAAATGACTCACGAGATAATCAACTCGTTAATTCAGAAAAACTGACCTTTTTTTAATTAACATTTTTCTCGGAATTCTGAGATAATTATCTTGTTAATTCAGAAAATCAGAGCAGATTTTTTTTTTCAATTTCACAACCAAATTTCTTTTTATTAAACAGCTAGCTGTTTTTTCCGCTCTAAAGTTGACATTAGTCACATGACTCACGTCAGGGGAATCATTTATGTAGAGTTGTAGACTAAATAGTTATTGTCAAAAGTAGATTATTATCACCTGTTAATGGAGTTTTATCAATCATATATATATTTATATATATGTATATATATATAAATATATATACATATATATATACATATATGAACCTGCCGCAGGGCAGCAGCATCCTGCAGGTTAGTAACTGTGTGTATATATATATATATATATATATATATATATATATATATATATATATATATATATATATATATATATATATAAATATATATATATATATATATATATATATACATATATATACAGTATGTACACATATATATATATATATATATATATATATATACTGATTTTACCTGCAGGATGCTGCTGCCCTGCAGCAGCTTCATATATATAAATATATTTTCTTACCTGTAAGATGCTGCTGCCCTGCGGCAGATACAGCTTCATATATATATATATATATAATTTCACCTGCAGGATACAGCTGCCCTGCGGCAGCTTCATTTATATATAAATATAATCTCTTACCTGCAGAATGCTGCTGCCCTGCGGCAGATACAGGTATATATATATAATATTTTACCTGCAGCAGCTTCATATATATATAAAGTTACTAACCTGCAGGATGCTGCTGCCCTGCGGGAGGCTCATATTTATATATATATATTTTATTACCTGCAGGATGCTGCTGCCCTGCGGGAGGTTCATATATATATAAAGTTACTAACCTGTAAGATGCTGCTTCCCTGCGGGAGGCTCTCCGAGATGACGGCGTGGTAGCGGCTCTGGTTGAAGGCGGGGGCGTGGTCGTTGACGTCGGTCACCGCCACCTCCAGCGTGGTGGAGCCCAGCCTGCGGGGCGAGCCCCCGTCGAAGGCCTCTAGCAGCAGCGTGTAGGCCGGCCGCTGCTCGCGGTCCAGCGGGCCGTTCACCACCAGGTCCAGCTGCAGCGCCGCGTCCGTGGAGCCGCGTTTACTCTCCAGACGGAACGCCTGGCCCACGTTCCCCTCTCTGATGGTGTAGCCCTGCGGAAACGGAGGTAAGGACGACGTTTACATGCAGCCAACATTCATGTTATTGCTAATATTCCGGTTACTGAGACATTTAATAATGTGTTTCCATGCGTGAGCTAACAGGGTTATCTACGACGGAGTATTAGGGCCAAACTAAGACAAAAAAAAATTGGAAATTACGAGAATAAAGTCGTAATGTTGCGAGAATAAAGTTGTTATATTATGAGAATAAAGTCGTAATATTATGAGAATAAAGTCGTAATTTATCAGAATAAAGTCGTAATATTACGAGAATAAAATAATAGCCTAATGTTGCGAGAATAAAGTCGAAATATTAAGAGAATAAAGTTGTAATATTATGAGATTAAAGTCGTAAAATTATGAGAATAAAGTCGTAATTTATGAGAATAAAGTCGTAAAATTACCAGAATAAAGTCGTAAAATTACGAGAATAAAGTCATAGCCTAATGTTGCAAGAATTAAGTTGAAATATTAAGAGAATAAAGTTGAAATATTAAGAGAATAAAGTTGTAATATTACGAGAATAAAGTCGTAAAATTACCAGAATAAAGTCGTAAAATTACGAGAATAAAGTCATAGCCTAATGTTGCAAGAATTAAGTTGAAATATTAAGAGAATAAAGTTGAAATATTAAGAGAATAAAGTTGTAATATTAAGAGAATAAAGTCGTAACATTATGAGAATAAAGTTGTTAAATTATGAGAATAAAGTCGTAATATTATGATAATAAAGTTGTAATATTACGAGAATAAAGTCGTAATATTACGAAAATAAAGTCGTAATATTACGAGAATAAAGTCAGAATATTATGAGAATAAAGTGTTAATTTATGAGAATAAAGTCGTAATATTACGAGAATAAAGTCGTAATATTACGAGAATAAAGTTGTAATATTACGAGAATAAAGTCGTAATATTATGAGAATAAAGTTGTTAAATTATGAGAATAAAGTCGTATTGTTGCGAGAATAAAGTTGTAATATTACAATCCATACGTTACGGTACGGTGAAAATAAAAATAATGAAAAATTGCCAACAGGTATTTGTGCATTTCTACGTCTTACTGAATCGATATTGAATCGAAATCGAATCGAACCCTAAAGAATCTAAATCGAATGGTGAGGTTCTCAACAATCCCCAGCCCTCGTGTCTCTCCATTAACACAACGCTAGCCAGAGAGTTAAAACGGCTGCGTCACCTGCGTGGTGAGCTGGTCCCGGTCCGGGTCCGAGGCCGGGTCCAGGGGGAACCGCGTCCCCACGGCCGTGTGCTCCGGGATCTTGAGCAGCGTCCTCTTCCGGGGGAACTGGGGCGCGTGGTCGTTGACGTCGTTGACGGTGACCGACACCTCGATGGTGGTGCCGGTCACCGTCACGGCGATGAAGCTGTAGTGGTCGCGCTCCTCGCGGTCCAGCCGCCGCGCCGTGGTGATGATGCCGGTGGTCTCGTCGATGTGCAGGTCGGAGCCGACCCCGGAGCCCACGCCGGAGCCGCCCAGGTCGGAGATGAAGTAGAGCGACGCCGTCTCGCCGGCCGGCAGGCCCGCGCTGATATCCCCAACGATGGTGCCGGCCGGCTGGTTCTCGTCCAGCTGCAGCTCCAGGGCGGCCAGGGCGGCCTGGACCCGGACCAGGACCAGGACCAGGACCAGGACCGGGACCCGGGACCTCGGACCTGCACTCGTTATCCACATGGCCGGACCCGGCTACGCCTGGACGGACGGAAGAGAAGACGGAGAGAGAGATCAGTCTAGGTTGAAGTTCAGACGTAGTTCATGTTTGAATAAAGCAATCAATCAATCAATCAATAACTTTATTTGTCCCCAATGGGGCAATTAATTTTGCAACAATATGTACACATGTACACATAGTAAAAAAAAAAGAGAGACGAGTTTAAATCTAAAAATGGATGATGGCTGGATGGCTGGATGGATGGATGGATGGATGGACGGACGGACGGACGGACGGACGGATGATTGAACCAGAAGACAGGGGGTAAGGGAGCCCTCTTGCCCCGATGGGACATTTTTTTCTCGCTCCTGGTCACAATCTTCCTGGTGGAATGTAGACAAGATGACTCTGCCCCCACTAGCCCTCCCCCTCTCCCACGAACACCTGTGGATCCCTGTCTCAGAACTGTACGAGCCGTCTGATAACATCAAGGACATTTGGCTGAGAGCAGCTCTGGGTGAAGGTTCACGGACTTATCGCGTCACAGACACTTACTGAAAAACACACACACTTCCCTCAACTTCAACACCTTCCTTGGCTCCTCCCTCTTATCAGCCCCCCCAACAGTCTCCGGGTTTCGAGCGCCAGACGGCGATCACTTGGATGTACTGTGCGGGGACCAGAGGGGGGGGGGACCGCAGGCAGGTGGAAGCAGCAACGGGATGATCGGGGGGGATGATCTGGGATTGTTCTGGGTTTACATCACATCACATTGATGAGCCTACAGTCTGAACCTCCCTCCGATGGTATCGTATCCAGCTCTATAATCCATGTACGGATCTGCTCTCCAGCTACGGAACCATCAATATTCTCTCTTTTCGAACAGTAACGTTCACACTGTATCTTTAGGTTATTTTGGTTTTGCTGTGACACTGATATTACGTGTAACGTATATAATAAGAAATGTCTCACAATGTAAAGTTTTGTACTGTCAAACACCGAAGACTAAGAAATAAAAACTTGAATTACAAAAAAGAGTCTAGTCTAGTTGAAGGCTTGGACGGACGGACGGACGGACGGACGGACGGATAAAATGGACATCCAAGTTTGTCCCAGACCCCCATAAACATGACATCATAAAGCACATTTATCCAGGGTAACATGCTACAACTGCCGGGATCATGAGGTGTCCACACAAACAAAAGTCCAGAGGGAATAAAGAGAAGTGAAGACGATGAAATGCACAGAGAGACGGCGGTGAACCTCTATCTGGTGGAGGAACGCGACCCTCCTGCTCCCCAACCCCTAAATCACCATAACAACCCAGAGATGATGCTAATGCTGCATCAACATCATCAGTCACGTCGCTGCTGCTAATCGGGAGCAGATACACAAACAGACGCAACGGCACAGCGATGTTCGGGGCGAGCCAGAATGATGTTCGGGGCGAGCCAGAGCCGAGCGTTTGACCAACCGAGGGTTCACGAGGCTATCAGAGACTAGCCGCCATCGCCAGGGTTCAGGGTTCAGAAGGCTATCGGAGCCTCACCTGACACCCGGCGGAGGAACGGTCTCCATCTGGAGCTGCAGCTGAGGAAAATAAACACCAATAATTACAGCTAACGGCCTCTGACCCGAGTCTGGTGCACATACTTTCACACACCACGCTAAAGCCTGAAAATACAGCCAGGATTGCTCTGGCCAGTCTCCCTGCACAACTTTAACCGGACTGTCTGAGATACGTGAGATACGTGTGCAGCTCCGGCTGGATGAGGCCTCAGATATCTGAGTTACTGTCAAAACCATGTTTATGTTCCTCTCATGTTGGTATGGCAGGATTTACTGGGCATGTGACCCTCCATGACACCCTGCAACGAGGAAACAATCTGGCCCTCTCGACTCCTTCAAGGTTACGATGAGTTACGAGACGGGCGATAAGACGGGTGTTGAGGAAGGTGTTGAGAGGGTGATGGGAAGGGCTCTTCAGCCTGATTTAAGGTTCTGCGTTAAACCAACACAGACCCTACACCGTTGCCGTGACGCCGTCGTGAACCCTCCGGACAAGCACTGGAAATCTGCAACAAAAAACCACAAACAAAACACGAAACCGGCACGGAGCCAACCAAAACAACAACAGCAATCGACCTAAATCTGGAGATCTGATCGCAGTCTGAGCTAAGCTACCGCTACCGCTACCTAAACCCAAAAACTAGAGAGCCAGCATGCAGGTGAACAAGCCAGTGTGTATGTCTATGTGTGTGTGTGTGTGTATGTATATGATCATGTGTGTGTGTGTGTGTGTGTGTGTGTGTGTATATGCATGTGACTAAGTGACTATATGTGTGTGTGTGTGTGTGTGTGTGTGTGTGTGTGTGTGTGTGTGTGTGTGTGTGTGTGTGTGTGTGTGTGTGTGTGTGTGTGTGTAATAAACCAAACAAAGCTCCACCTGAAGTGTATCTATAGTGGGGGAGGGGGGGGGCAACCCCGCCACCCACGAGACCAGAGGCCGACACGGAAGAGCCCGGAACCCAGGCCACCGGCAACCCCACAGAGGGGAGAAGCAGGAGGGAGACAACCCACCGCCTGCGAGGCCCCCCCCCCACCCGGCGGCAGCCGAGGGGGCCCGCGAAGAAGCAGC
Source organism: Cololabis saira (assembly GCF_033807715.1). Lineage (NCBI taxonomy): Eukaryota > Metazoa > Chordata > Actinopteri > Beloniformes > Belonidae > Cololabis > Cololabis saira. The sequence continues at coordinate 46,761,708 of NC_084600.1, read as the reverse complement.
CAGGGATCCCGCGGCGGCGGACCGCGACCCAGGCAATCCCCGGCCACCCGGTCCGGGCCGGACACGCGGGCCAGCCTGCCCGGAGAGACAGAGACGCCCTGGCCGCCGACACGGGCAGGCGCACCCGCCCCCCACGAAGTGGCCCTCCAAGACCAGAGGGGCGCCCCGCCGCGGAGGCAGCGGGGGGGGCCGGAGACGGGCCCGGAGAGAGGGAACCCCCCAACAAGGCAACACCCGTGCAGGCCCGACAACGGAGGGCCCCAGACCCAGGCATCCCATTCATTCATCCATTCACCTATCCGATACCTATACTAATAATAAGATATACTATACATAATAATACTACTACTACTACTACTACTACTACTACTACTACTACTACTACTACTACTACTAATAATAATAATAATAATAATAATAATAATAATAATAATAATAATAATAATAATAACCATCTTTGTATAATATAATATTGATAAATTATTAAGTTTTGTTGTCCTGCCAATGGAGGCCCAAATCCTCCATGGCAGGACCCTTCCATACCGCATTCTCACCGACACAGACACACAATCACGCACCGTTTCCCCCTCCCCGGGGGGGTCCAGCACCGTTTCCCTCCCCGGGGGGGTCCAGCACCGCCAGAAGGCACCCCAGGCTGCACGGCGAGCCCCGCCGGGCCCGGGTATCCCGACCCACCTATCCCAGGCCAGTGAGGGAACGCGGGTGATGTGGGACCCCCTCCCGCCCCACATACATTATATATATATATATATATATATATATATATATATATATATATATATATATATATATATATATATTAGTCTTCAATGCAATAACTTCAAAGTGATGATTGCACTGATCCATTATTCATCCCTGAGTGTAAATGTTGAGCTTTACAAGACTCTTTAACGACAGTTCTGAGTTTATGTGACAGAAAAGAAAATAAAGGCAGCGGTTCATATCTAATGAATCCTCTTCCCCGGTCTCCATGGCGACCCTTGACCCCCCCGAGGTTCATGAGGACCCGGAGGAGGAAAGATTAATAAAGGCTATGGCCCCCCTGGGACAGAGAGAGGGAACTGATCCCCCCGGGTGGTTAGTGACCCCGACATCTGCCCCGACGGCTGCTCCGGACGGCTGCTAGTACTCACACACACTCTCACACACTTATATATACACACTACACAGAGCTAGGACTGGCTAACACACACACACATATATACACACACACACCCCAGCAGTTGTCGGCGGAGCTTTGTGTCTCCACCAGAGTGGGAGGAAGAAAGAGAAAAGAAAGAGACTGAAAGCAGATACGGGGGTTATTAGCGGTGGTGATGAAACCTCCGTCCTGCTGCAGCAGGGAAACTGGGAACCAGCAGGGAAACTGGGAAACTGGGAACCAGAAATCTGATTAAACCAGGACGAGGACGGGGAGGAACCAGCAGGGAAACTGGGAGTCACAGCTCCAACTCCAGCTCTGATTAAACTAGAGAAACTGGGAGACACAGCTCCAACTCCAGCTCTGATTAAACTAGAGAAACTGGGAGACACAGCTCCAACTCCAGCTCTGATTAAACTAGAGAAACTGGGAGACACAGCTCCAACTCCAGCCCTGATTACACTAGGACGAGGACGGGGAAGGAACAAGCAGAGAGATGGAAAGAGAGGAACCGAGGAACTGGGCTGGATTATTCCTGGAAGAGCGAGAGCAGCTTCCTTCAGCCTGACGGCTAAACCTTGGTTCCCTCCCTCCTCCCTTCAGACGGTTTAGATCCACCAGCATCCGTGACATCACCGCTCTGACGAGGCTGTAGTTCAATCATCTGTAGTTCAATCAATCATCTGTAGTACAATCATCTGTAGTACAATCGTCTGTAGTACAATCATCTGTAGTACAATCGTCTGTAGTACAATCAATCAATCATCTGTAGTACAATCATCTGTAGTTCAATCATCTGTAGTACAATCGTCTGTAGTACAATCAATCAATCATCTGTAGTTCAATCATCTGTAGTTCAATCATCTGTAGTTCAATCATCTGTAGTACAATCGTCTGTAGTACAATCATCTGTAGTACAATCGTCTGTAGTACAATCAATCAATCATCTGTAGTTCAATCATCTGTAGTACAATCATCTGTAGTACAATCGTCTGTAGTACAATCAATCAATCATCTGTAGTACAATCATCTGTAGTACAGTCATCTGTAGTACAATCATCTGTAGTTCAATCATCTGTAGTTCAATCATCTGTAGTTCAATCATCTGTAGTACAATCATCTGTAGTTCAATCATCTGTAGTACAATCGTCTGTAGTACAATCATCTGTAGTACAATCGTCTGTAGTACAATCGTCTGTAGTACAATCATCTGTAGTTCAATCATCTGTAGTACAATCGTCTGTAGTACAATCATCTGTAGTACAATCGTCTGTAGTACAATCAATCAATCATATGTAGTACAATCATCTGTAGTTCAATCATCTGTAGTACAATCGTCTGTAGTACAATCATCTGTAGTTCAATCATCTGTAGTACAATCGTCTGTAGTACAATCATCTGTAGTACAATCGTCTGTAGTACAATCAATCAATCATCTGTAGTTCAATCATCTGTAGTTCAATCATCTGTAGTACAATCATCTGTAGTTCAATCATCTGTAGTACAATCGTCTGTAGTACAATCATCTGTAGTACAATCGTCTGTAGTACAATCAATCAATCATCTGTAGTTCAATCATCTGTAGTTCAATCATCTGTAGTACAATCATCTGTAGTTCAATCATCTGTAGTTCAATCATCTGTAGTACAATCATCTGTAGTACAATCATCTGTAGTACAATCATCTGTAGTACAATCATCTGTAGTACAATCATCTGTAGTTCAATCATCTGTAGTACAATCATCTGTAGTACAATCATCTGTAGTTCAATCATCTGTAGTTCAATCATCTGTAGTACAATCGTCTGTAGTACAATCAATCAATCATCTGTAGTTCAATCATCTGTAGTTCAATCATCTGTAGTTCAATCATCTGTAGTACAATCATCTGTAGTTCAATCATCTGTAGTTCAATCATCTGTAGTTCAATCATCTGTAGTACAATCGTCTGTAGTACAATCATCTGTAGTACAATCGTCTGTAGTACAATCAATCAATCATCTGTAGTTCAATCATCTGTAGTACAATCATCTGTAGTACAATCGTCTGTAGTACAATCAATCAATCATCTGTAGTACAATCATCTGTAGTACAGTCATCTGTAGTACAATCATCTGTAGTTCAATCATCTGTAGTTCAATCATCTGTAGTTCAATCATCTGTAGTACAATCATCTGTAGTTCAATCATCTGTAGTACAATCGTCTGTAGTACAATCATCTGTAGTTCAATCATCTGTAGTACAATCGTCTGTAGTACAATCATCTGTAGTACAATCGTCTGTAGTACAATCAATCAATCATCTGTAGTTCAATCATCTGTAGTTCAATCATCTGTAGTACAATCATCTGTAGTTCAATCATCTGTAGTACAATCGTCTGTAGTACAATCATCTGTAGTACAATCGTCTGTAGTACAATCAATCAATCATCTGTAGTTCAATCATCTGTAGTTCAATCATCTGTAGTACAATCATCTGTAGTTCAATCATCTGTAGTTCAATCATCTGTAGTACAATCATCTGTAGTACAATCATCTGTAGTACAATCATCTGTAGTACAATCATCTGTAGTACAATCATCTGTAGTTCAATCATCTGTAGTACAATCATCTGTAGTACAATCATCTGTAGTTCAATCATCTGTAGTTCAATCATCTGTAGTACAATCGTCTGTAGTACAATCAATCAATCATCTGTAGTTCAATCATCTGTAGTTCAATCATCTGTAGTTCAATCATCTGTAGTACAATCATCTGTAGTTCAATCATCTGTAGTTCAATCATCTGTAGTTCAATCATCTGTAGTACAATCGTCTGTAGTACAATCATCTGTAGTACAATCGTCTGTAGTACAATCAATCAATCATCTGTAGTTCAATCATCTGTAGTACAATCATCTGTAGTACAATCGTCTGTAGTACAATCAATCAATCATCTGTAGTACAATCATCTGTAGTACAGTCATCTGTAGTACAATCATCTGTAGTTCAATCATCTGTAGTTCAATCATCTGTAGTTCAATCATCTGTAGTACAATCATCTGTAGTTCAATCATCTGTAGTACAATCGTCTGTAGTACAATCATCTGTAGTTCAATCATCTGTAGTACAATCGTCTGTAGTACAATCATCTGTAGTACAATCGTCTGTAGTACAATCAATCAATCATCTGTAGTTCAATCATCTGTAGTTCAATCATCTGTAGTTCAATCATCTGTAGTTCAATCATCTGTAGTACAATCATCTGTAGTACAATCATCTGTAGTTCAATCATCTGTAGTTCAATCATCTGTAGTACAATCATCTGTAGTTCAATCATCTGTAGTACAATCGTCTGTAGTACAATCATCTGTAGTTCAATCATCTGTAGTTCAATCATCTGTAGTACAATCATCTGTAGTACAATCATCTGTAGTTCAATCATCTGTAGTACAATCATCTGTAGTACAATCATCTGTAGTACAATCATCTGTAGTACAATCATCTGTAGTACAATCATCTGTAGTACAATCATCTGTAGTTCAATCATCTGTAGTACAATCATCTGTAGTTCAATCATCTGTACAATCATCTGTAGTTCAATCATCTGTAGTTCAATCATCTGTACAATCATCTGTAGTACAATCATCTGTAGTTCAATCATCTGTACAATCATCTGTAGTACAATCATCTGTAGTTCAATCATCTGTAGTTCAATCATCTGTAGTACAATCATCTGTAGTTCAATCATCTGTAGTACTTGTGTTCTGGACTCTGGAAACCTCCAGCTGAGCAGCAACAGCAGACTAAACCTCCTACCAGCGCTGGGCGATACGACCTCCAATCAATACCATAAAATGGACAGTTTTACCTCGATAACGATAAACACGATGGTCTGGTACCGTTAGTCGCTACCTTCCCTGTGTGGGAATGTCTCCCTCCCAGAGTCCCATCGACCCTTCAGAAGGAATACACTTGACCACATTAATCCGTCGCTATAACGCGGTTCACCTTCACGTCTCGCTGCTTCACGGAATTGCATTGTGGATCGTGTTCTGCATTCTGATTGGCCAAACAATCTCCCTGCTTTATTCATTTCCTGTGTATCAATAACGTTATGGTTTAGTATGTACTGCACATGTACATGTACATGTACATGAACGTAAAACAGCTGACAAATTTAAGTTTGCAAATTTTCTCCAAAACCCATAATGTCAACAAAACATCCAACTGGATGGATGGATGGATGGATGGATGGATGATGGATGGATCAACAGAGATTGATTCATGGAAGAAACTACAACGTTTATGTCATCAATGACGTCCACTTGCACCGATTTCACCTCTTAGAGTGAAGGATTATGGGATTTTAAGCAACATAAATGTGATGGTCACATGACCAGACGAGCCGTGACATCACCGTGACACCACCGTGACATCACCGTCCCCGGAGGCTCCATGGTCACATGACCAGCTGTGACATCACCGTGACATCACCGTGACATCACTGTGACATCACCGTGACATCACCGTCCCCGGAGGCTCCACGGTCACATGACCAGCTGTGACATCACTAACCGTCCCCGGAGGCTCCGTGGAGTCTCCTCCGCCCCGTCCGTCTCCAGCTCCCCCTAATCTGTCCCTGCCGCCTCAAATCCCCAAATAACATCCTCCTATTAGAGCCGCGGCTACATGAGAGCCGAGCGTTTCCTAGCGTACGTTAGGAGGAAGTTTCCAGCTCTCCCTCCTTCCCTCCCTCCTTCCCTCGTTCCCACTAATGGATCCAGCAGATCTGGGCCGACCACAGCTAGCCGCCGCCAAGCTAAACACGACCAGAGCTGCTCAGCTCAGAGCGGGAGGTGGACACGTTACATCGGCCTGGCCGGGGCAGTGATGGAGCTGCAGCTCCAGAACCAGCAGCTCCAGAACCAGCAGCTCCTCGGCCGGCGGGCCGGCGGTCTGGCAGCGCCCGCTAAAGTTTGGCAGGTCGCTGGTTTGAAACCCTGCGATCGCTTCTGTGTCGACCCGGAATTAGCTCTGGCTGTGATTGACAGGAAAGTAGGACGGAGGCAAACAGACGAAGAAACTAGAAGTCACTAGTCATAAGTTGTAACAAGCATAAATGATGTATAATATATATATATATATATATATATATATATATAGAAAAGAAAATATTTATATATATATATATTTAAAAAAAAAAAAAAAAAAAAAAAAATATATATATATATATATATATATATATATATATATATATATATATACACATACATATATACAATTATTTCTTTTTTAAATATATATTTATATATTTTTTCTAAATAAGTTTTTTAATATATATTTTTTTATAAATGTTTTTCAAATATATATATTTATACATATTTTTTTGCTTTTATTTTTATTTTTGTTTCAATAAATATATATATTTTTTAAATATATCTATGTATATATATTGTTTTTTGTTTCTTTTTTACACATTTTGTTTTTTAAATATTATTTTAATAAATATTTATACATTTTGTTTTTATAAATATATATATATATATATATATATATATATTTTTTTTTTTAAATCTTTTTTTACTTTTTAAATTATTTTTTACAATTTTTTTTTCTTAAATACAAGAAAGTACGACGGTGGAAAACAGACAAGGAAACTAAAAAGACTTTTCCCATCAGTCCTGATTTACGCCGGACCGGCCATATCTCCATAATGTCATTCCAACGTGCAGCGTTTGGTGTCGGGAATTATGATGGATGGAGGATTATTGCCACATAAAAACCTGAAGCAAATCTATTTCTCAGACGGGACGCAATAACATTTAAATGACTGAGAATTTGTGAGGTTGAAGGGGAGGAGAAAATAGAGGAATAAAAACACTTGTGAGGGAGCGATGGACAGATGAGGGAGGGGAGCGATGGACGGATGAGGGAGGGGAGCGATGGACGGATGAGGGAGGGGAGCGATGGACGGATGAGGGAGGGGAGCGATGGACGGATGAGGGAGGGGAGCGATGGACGGATGAGTGAGGGGGAGGTGTGGACGGAGGAGAGGGCTTCGCAGCTCACTTTTCATGCTGCAAGGAGGGAATGACAACCATGACCCCCCAACCATCCCTTAGCAGACGTCGGGTCCCCAACCTTTTCTGCACCGCGGACCGGTTTAATGTCTGACAATATTTTCACGGCCCAATCTAAAGGTGTAGCTGATAAAAACAAAACAAAAATGACAAGATCGGCATTAAAAACTGTGATATTCTCTCTATAGTAATAATAATAATAATAATAATTAAAGCTGCAAGCAGCCCTCACGCCCTGGCCGACTTCCTGTTGGGTTTGGGCCATGGCGCCAAGAGACTTTTCTTTAAGTTGTGACATGATAAAGGTGTGTACCGATTTTCGTTCATGTACGTCAAACCGTATTGTGGGGCTTGAGGAACAAAGTTTTCTAGGGGGCGCTGTTGAGCCGTTAGGCCACGCCCATTAATGCAAACCATTAAATATCACATTTTTCACCAGGCCTGGATTGGTGCAAAATTTGGTGACTTTTGGGGCACATTTAGGGGGAAAAAAGGCCCTCATTTCGTCGGAAAAATAAAAACGAGAACAATTCCTACAGATACAATAGGGCCTTCGCACTCCTCGTGTATATTTGACTCCCCACCTACATACATACATTTATATGCACGTGTTTCCTTCGGGTCAGCGAAGGTGGATATCACTTTCAGTTTATTTCCTCAGCCGGTTTAATTAAAAGAGAATCCATTCTGATCTAATTACCGCCGAGCGTCGGAGGCGCGTCCAGACGGCCGGACCAGCGTCTGTCTGGACGCTGAGATACGTGTGTAGCGGGTTCACCGCCGAGTTCACCGCCGGGTTCAGCCCTGGGCGGATGCAGCTACAGAAACAAACCTCCCGGGTTCTTTAAGTGAGTGTGTTTAAATTAATTATGACGCGAGAGCGGCTCCGGTTCCAGCTCTGCAGCTCCGGCGACTGACGCGCTTTGGAAGTGATTTATCGACAAATGCACTCTGGGAGAAAGTTGCTCTGCAGCTGATCCTTCCTCACGTTTGTTTCTCACGTCCTGAACCGCATCACTCAAACTCTCTAAGAGTTCAGTTCAGAAACTTTCCTTCCTGTTGGATGGACTCAAGTAAGAAATAAATCCATCATTATTTCATGAAATCATCTCTGCTTTTATGCATGGATGGATGGATGGATGGATGCATGGATGGATGGATGGATGGATGGATGCATGGATGGATGGATGGATGCATGGATGGATGGATGGATGCATGGATGGATGGATGGATGGATGGATGGATGGATGGATGGATGGATGGATGGATGGATGGATGGATGGATGGATGGATGGATGCATGGATGGATGCATGATGGATGGATGGATGCATGGATGATGCATGATGGATGGATGGATGGATGGATGGATGGATGCATGGATGGATGGATGGATGGATGGATGGATGGATGGATGCATGGATGATGCATGATGGATGGATGGATGGATGGATGGATGGATGCATGGATGGATGGATGGATGGATGGATGGATGGATGGATGGATGGATGCATGGATGGATGGATTATTCATCATATGCACAATAAACACAATAAAAATCAGTTTGAATAAACCAACGTCTGTAACTCTCATCTTATTCTTCCTCATTCCCTCGTTTTCAGCTCAGTTTTACCAAAGATCCTCCATCTTTGATCTGCAGCCACCGAGACTGACGTAGGTGTTTATGGGGGAGGAAGGAGGACGACACCGACGCTACGGCGCTCGTTTCCCCGTCATCCTGACAGCTGAGGTTATTCAAGGTCATCTCTCTTTAAACCTCAAGGCCGTTGCTGGAGGAGGAAAAGAAACAAACTGCTGCAGGACGACGACTGAAAGCTGGTGTCGACTGGGTTTGTTTGTTTCTCCTGACGGAGCTGTCAGGAATCCAGACAGTTACAAACTGCAGCAGATCCCCGGAGAGCAGACGGCCCAGATTCTCCCCAGCAGAGAGACCAGAACCAGAGCAGAACAACAACAACACACCAGCAGAGAAACCAGAACAACAGCTTCACAACAACACACCAGCAGAGAAACCAGAACCAGAGCAACAACAACACACCAGCAGCCACGGCAGCTAATTAGCTCAAACTAGTCGTGCTACAATCTGACCCAGGACCAGATTCAGATCCACAAACTAACAACCAACCGAAGCGTGGATGTATAAATTCAGGACAAGGCAGAACGGATCCTCGTTACAGCTTCAGACGGAGAGATCCTGGTCCAGGTCCTGGTCCTGGTCCTGGTCTTAAGGCTGAATTAAGGTTCTGCGTTAAACCAACGCAGAGCACACGCCGCAGCCGTGACGCCGTGACGCCGTCGTGAACCTTCAGACTTCTCTGTCACTCCATTTCTCCACGGTGCAGTACCCGCCGTGACCGCTAGTTAGCGATCTTTTCCTGAATGGTTTATCCGACTTTTTCCGGTCACAGTGAATCAAAGAGATAAGGACAACTATTGTGCAAAAAACAAAACCAAAAAAAACACACATACACAAAGAAAAGAGCGATGAAAGTTCACGACTGCTTCAAACCGGAAACCGGAAACCAAGTGAACCATCACAGCCTCTCGTCTGCGTTTGGTCTGCGTCTCCTCGACACGTAGTTACAATTTTCGGGAGGTGCAGGTCAGTGACGGCGCATGTGACGGCGTGTGGTACGCGTCGACGAAAACCACACGCCGTAGGCACAGCGTCGTTTTGACGCAGAACCATAACTCAGCCTTTAGTCCTAGTCCTGCCTCCCATTCCTACCATGCCCCCCCCCCCCCCCCCCCCAGTATCGTGCAACTTTACCTTCAGACTTTTCAGACGTTTTCCTTCCAAAATGTAAGTACAAAAAAGTAGAATAAGTATAGAATAAAATAGTACAAAATAAAATAGACTCAACTTGGTCCAGGTCCAGATCCAAGTCCAGGTCTAAGTCCCATTCCTACCACGTAAACCCCCCCAAGAAACCAGTTCCAAAGTCTCAGAAACAGAAACGAAGAGATATTAAACTCAGTCTACGCTCGTGCACGGCTGCAGACGCTCGTGCACGGCGGCACACTCTCGTGCACGAGCATGAATAACACACTCTGCAGCGTCCGGGAAGCCGGAGAGTGAAAACACAGCTGGAGCTGCTTCACCTGCCTCTCAACCTCCTCTCAACCTCATGGCCGGCTGCCAAGGGAAAGCTGCTCGGACCAGAGAGTTCTGCTGCTCTGGAGGTGAAACGAGACGATTAAAGGAAGGATGAAGGGATGAAGGTGCAGCAGCTGCACCGACCGTCTCTCATCACCCCCCGACCCCACCACCAGGACAGGATTAGGAAACCACAAGGGCAGAGCTGATGAATATCGTCTAGTCATGAGTTGAAAGAGCGGCACGTCGTCTGCATAGCAAATGAAATCGCTGACTGGAAACTAAAACATCGGGGAATATTCTCAGTGTTGGATGTGGACGACATTAAAGCTACAATCAGCTTCTTAATGACTCACGTTGCTCTGAAACTGCAGTCGTGTTAGTATTTTTGAACATGTTTACCCATAATCCCTCCCCAGCGTTTACCCCGACCTGAAACCTATGAGATCTATGAACTGAGCGTTGAACCTGCAGGAGGCGACGGCTCCTCGACGAGTCGCAGCAGCAGTTTTCCTCCCTGGTGTGATGAACACATTAAAACCATAAACTGTTTTTCTTGAGTTGTTTCGATCGCCAGGTATCGAACCGCCGAGGGAATTGAGCTGCCGAGGGAATTGAGCTGCCGAGGGAAAGGTCAGAGTCGGACGGCCATGAGGGGGGAACACGGGGAAACTGTGGATCCTCCTATCCTCCTAACCTGCACCAGCAGCCAAGGAAACTAGCTCGTTTCTCGCCCATCTCTCTCTCATATGTCGCTTGTCTCTAACTCTTATCTCGCCCATCGCTCGCCCATCTCTCTCTCATGTCGCTCGTCTCTAACTCTTATCTCGCCCATCGCTCGACCATCTCTCTCCCATCTCTTGCTATTCTCTCGCCCATCTTCAGCCCGACCCTTTGGTCGTGACCTAAGTGTACATGCTTGGTGGTGACCAATACATTTTTTTCATTCATTCATTCATTCATTCATTCATTCATTCATTCATTCATTCATTCATTCATTCATTCATTCATTCATTCATTCATTCATTCATTCATCTCTCTCTCCCAATCTCTCGTCCAATTCATTTCAATTTGGCTTTATTGGCATGAATGGTAACCATTGTTGCCTAAAGCTACATATACATACAATAAATCATGACACAATCAACACACGAAACACCAATACAACTACAACAAATACCCAACACCAAATACCTAACACATGCATACAATATATATATATATATATATATATATATATATATATATATATATATATATATATATATATATATATACAGTGTTGGGTGTAACGCGTTACAAAGTAACGCGTTACTGTAACGAGATTATATTCGCCAGTAACGCAGTAATGTAACGCGTTACAGTTGTAATTTGGGTAATCCCGTTATAGTTACTCTAAGACAAGAAAAAATAAGTTACTTTAGTTACTTTAAGCTTTTCAACTACATGTAGAACGGGAGAAGAGAAAAGAAAATCAAACTTGCCTTTCATGCGTCTTCACCATGCGCTGCAACACTTGTCTGACTTGAGGCTGATTTATGGTTCCACGTTAAATCCACACAGAGCATACGGCGTAGGGTACGCGGTGACACACACCGTACGGTGCGCGTCGCTGCGTACCCTACGCCGTCAGTTCTGCGTTGGTGTAACGCAGAACCATAAATCAGCCTTTAACGTGATCTTACGGGATTCTACGGGATTTTACGGGATTTTACGGGACTTCTGGTGCTGATCTGGGATCTGGGCACTGCAGTAATAAAGTTCCAACTACAGGACTGTCTCAGAAAATTAGAATATTGTGATAAAGTTCTTTATTTTCTGTAATGCAATTAAAAAAAAAAAAAAAAATGTCATACATTCTGGATTCATTACAAATCAACTGAAATATTGCAAGCCTTTTATTATTTTAATATTGCTGATTATGGCTTACAGTTTAAGATTAAGATTCCCAGAATATTCTAATTTTTTGAGATAGGATATTTGAGTTTTCTTAAGTTGTAAACCATGATCAGAAATATTAAAATAATAAAAGGCTTGCAATATTTCAGTTGATTTGTAATGAATCTAGAATGTATGACATTTTTGTTTTTGTAATTGCATTACAGAAAATCACAATATTCTAATTTTCTGAGACAGTCCTGTATAAATGTTGTTAATTTGCAATCGAGTTCTGGTGCAGCTCAGGTGATATTGCGGAGTAATCCAAAAGTAATGTAACTAGTAATGTAACTAGTTACTTTCAGCAACCAGTAACTAAGTAGTGTAAGGGATTACTTTTTTAAAAGTAACTAGTAATATGTAATGGATTACTTTTTTTGAGTAACTACCCCAACACTGTATATATATATATATATATATATATATATATATATATATACTGTATACACAACTAGACGTCCATCCTAACGTCCATCTTTCTCCCAATATCTCGCCCATTTGTCCCCATCTCTCGCTCATCTCACGCCATCTTTCTTCTATCTTTCTCCCAATCTCTCAGCCCTCTCTCGCCCACTCATTTGCCCATCTCTCGTTCACCTCTCGCCCATCTCTATCCTATCTCTATCCCATCTCTCACCCATCTTCACTGGACTGAAACCTTTTTCTGAATGTCTCTCGTCAATGTCTTGCCCATCCCTCGTTCAACTCTACCATTTCTCGCCAATCGCTAGACAAATCGCTCACCCATAACTCGCTCATATCTCGCTATTCTCTCGCTCATATCACGCCCATATGTGAATCATCTCTATCCCATCTCTCGTCCATCTTTCTCCCATCTCTCTTCCAATATCTCGCCCATCTTCACTGGGCAGAAACCTTTTTCTGAATGTCTCTCGCCCACCTCTCACTAACTCTCTCCCATATTTCTCGCTCCTCTCTCGCCCACCTCTCACTCATCTCTTCCATCTATATCCAATATCTCGCTCAGAAAACGTGGAACTTGACTTTAGCCCTGAATTCCCCCGTTAGCTCGCGGCGCGCCGGCAGCTGTTCTGCAGAATGCCGGGGTGTCGTGTTTCTGCTGCAGTTCTTGTGGTGAACTGGGAGTTAAGCCTCGCCTGTCTTTGTTTTACACACCAGTTAATAATGATGAAACGAAGACACCAGAACAGAGAAGAAGAAAAACAGACAGATGGCTTTTAGACTTAGTAATGAAAGAAATGCATTTGCAAGCCATAAAAACCCAAACCCGAGCGAGTCGGGGAGGAAGCTGCTCCTCGCCCACAATCCCCGACCCCCCTATCCTTCACCTGCTTCACCTGAGCAACTCTCTCCCATCTCTCTCTCATCTCTCGTCCATCTTCACTGGACTGAAACCTTTTCCTGTTGTCTCACCCATCTCTCATCCATCTTTCTCCCATCTCTCTCCCAACTCTCGCTATTCTCTCCCCAATCTCTCGTCCATCTATCACCCATCTCAATTCAAATTGGCTTTATTGGCATGAATTCTCTCACCCATCTCTCGTCCATATTTCTCCCCTCTTTCACCCATCTTCACTGGACTGAAACCTTTTTCTGAATGTCTCTCGCCAATGTCTCACCAATGTCTCGCTATTCTCTCACCCATTTCTTGCTCATCTCTCTCTAATATCTCGCTCATATCTTGTTCATCTCGCACCCATCCTTCTCCCAATCTCTCCCATCTCTCGTCCATCTTTCTCCCAACTCTCGTCCATCTCTCTCCCAACTCTCGTCCATCTCTCTCCCAACTCTCATCCATCTTTCTCCCATCTTTCGTCCATCTTTCTCCCAACTCTTGTCCATTTTTCTCCCATCTCTCATCCATTTTTCTCCCATTTCTCGTCCACTTTCTCCCTTCTCTCGTCCATCTTTCTCCCTTCTCTCGTCCATCTTTCTCCCATCTCTCGTCCATCTTTCTCCCAACTCTTGTCCATCTCTCTCCCAACTCTCGTCCATCTTTCTCCCAACTCTTGTCCATCTTTCTCCCAACTCTCGTCCATCTTTCTCCCAACTCTTGTCCATCTTTCTCCCATCTCTCATCCATCTTTCTCCCATCTCTCATCCATTTTTCTCCCATTTCTCGTCCACTTTCTCCCTTCTCTCGTCCATCTTCCTCCAATCTCTCGTCCATCTTTCTCCCATCTCTCTCCCATCTCTCGTCCATCTTTCTCCCATCTCTCGTCCATCTTTCTCCCATCTTTCTCCCATCTCTCGTCCATCTTTCTCCCATCTCTCTCCCATCTCTCGTCCATTTTTCTCCCATCTCTCATCCATCTTTCTCCCCCCCTTCTCCTCCCTTTTCTCTCTTTTGTCCATGTTGCAGCATCCTTTGCCGGACACCGGAACCTGCAGGTGGTCGTGGGTGGCTTGTAGCTTGCATTACGGAGCACAAGTCTTTTCCTGACCCTGCACCCCAACCTGGGACTTGCTGATTGGGCCGGAGCTTCGGGAGCTGCGTGCTGGCCTGCAGTCCCCACCCCCGGTCATCCCGTTGCTGCTTCCACCTGCCTGCTGTGCTGTTGCCGTCCCTGACCCACCAGTCTGGCCCTCGGCAGGAGGGTCCCCCCTGATGAGCCTGGTCCTGCTCAAGGTTTCTTCCTCCTAAAGGGGAGTTTTTCTTGCCACTGTTTGGCTTAAGGTTTTTCTCCCACTAGGGGAGTTTTTACCTGCCATTGTTTATGTAATAACTGCTCGGGGGTCATGTTCTGGGTATGGGTCTCTGGAAAGCGTCTAGAGACATCTGTTGTATTAGACGCTATATAAATAAAATTGAATTGAATTGAATTGAATCTCTCGTCCATCTTTCTCCAATTTTTTATCCTATCTCTCGCCAAATCTCTCGCTCACATCTTTCCCAATCTCACCCAATCTCTCTCCCAATCTCTTGTCCATTTTTCTCTCAACTCTCATCCATCTTTCAAGCCAGTCGGGGAGGAAGCTGCTTCCCGCCGCCCACCGTTCCGAGTCCCCTCACCTTCACCTTCACCTTCACCTGCTTCACCTTCACCTTCACCTGTTTCACCTTCACCTGCTCCACCTGAGCAGCAGCAGCAGCTCCAGGTCCTGCAGGAGTTTGACGTCACCAGAACTTCAGATCATTTACTTCATTAAAACCACATGAGCTGCTGCTGCTTCGTCCAGGTGTGCCGTCATTCATCCCCGCAGAAACAGAAACACTCGAGTGTTTATCTCTGCACATGAGTGATGAAATTAATGCATCATTTCATTTGGACGCAGCATGTGAGCGCGAGCGGCCGCATGTCTCCTCCCGGGGAAGATTCAATAAAAAGATGTGAGCAGAAAGCTGAATGAACAGACTCACACATTCTCCCCGAGCAGATAAATCCACAAAGGTATTCAGCAACAATTACAACCTTGATAAGGAAAACGGCTCGCTGTGTTTTATAAAAGGTCTTAATGAATACAGGCATTGTCAAATCGGTTTGATTCACACCAAGAATCGGCACAGATTACTTTCTAATCCTGTACTTGACCCGGTCTTTGTACGTTTTGACCGTATAGAAACATAATTCTTGCCATTGTAAGAATGAGATGAACCTGCTGGATCTACTGCCCTTACTGACTAACAACTGCTGCTTTTATTATTTTACCTCTTTTCTTATCGTTTTATTTCATTTCAGTGCGAAGGCCCTATTGTATCTGTAGGAGTTTTTGTTTTTCTCGTTTTTCTTCCGATGAAATGGGGGCCTTTTTTCCCCCTAAACATCCGCCAAAAGTCACCAAATGTTGCACCAAGGCAGGCCTGGTGAAAAATGTGATATTTAATGGTTTGCATTAATGGGCGTGGCCTAATGGCTCAACAGCGCCCCCTAGAAAACTTTGTTCCTCAAGCCCCACAATACGGTTTGACGTACATGCACGAAAATCAGTACACACCTGTATCATGTGGCAACTTAAAGAAAAGTCTCTTGGGGTCATGCCCGAAACCGAACAAGATGTCGGCCATTTTGAATTAATCGTGTCATTTTGGAGCAATATATGCCTTCCTTCGGCAGTTAATTCAGCCCGAACCGTAACGTGCACCCAGGTGTGTTATACATCAAAATGTGCGTCTCCATCCTCCGACACCACGCATTACTTTTCTCTTTCAAAAGCGTTACCGTGGCGACGCTAGACGCCAAAAAGCGTGCCCACCCTTCATCTGGTTGGTTCAGACAGAAAAAACTTTGTGCCTCAAGCCCCATAATACGGTTTGACGTACATGAACGAAAATCGGTACACACCTGTATCATGTCGCAACTAAAAGAAAAGTCTCTTGGCGCCATGGCCCAAACCCAACAGGAAGTCGGCCATTTTGAACATTCTGAATTAATCGTGTAATTTTGGAGCAATTTATGCCATTCCTTCGAGAAATAATACGGCCCGAACCGTATCGTAAACCCAGATGTGTTATACATCAAAATGTGCGTCTCCATCCTGCGACTACACACATTACTTTTCTCTTTCAAAAGCATTACCGTCGCTAGGCTAGACGCCAAAAAGCGCATCCCCCCCCTTCATCTGATTGGTCCATATTTGATAGTTCCTACTTTCTGCCATAACTTTTGTGGTTTCACATAAAGAGTCGTGGGTGGTGTCATCGGACTCGGTTTTGAGTCCTTGACCTTCATTGGCCTGAATTAGCCCCGCCCCTTCTTCTGATTGGTTCATATCTGATAGTTCCTACTCTCTACCATAACTTTTGAATGGTTTGACATAAAGAGTCATGGTGGTGTCATCGGACTCGGTTTTGAGTCCTTGACCATAATTGGTGAAAATTGCCCGCGCGAGGGCCCGTTCATCGCTGCTTGCAGCTTTAATTTAACCTCTTTTCTTATCATTTTATTTCATTGTATTTGTTATTTATGTTTTAACGGCATCTTTCCACTTTTAATGTTGATGTAAAACACTTTGAATGACCTTGTGTTGAATTGTGCTACACAGATAAACTTGCCTTGCCTTAATGAGATATTACATTGTCATTAGCAGGACTTTCTACTGAAATATTTCCATAAAACAACTCGTCTAATCCAACAGAAAGCCAGAGTTTGAGTTTGGCAGCGGGGGAACGGCGTCGCCGGCCAAAGCCGCGGTGCAGCCGGGGAAACCCGACACGCCACCAGCTTTAGGAGGATTTCCATCTGCCGCTCTGCCCGGGAATATAATATAATATACATATCAACCCATTTCCAGCCGTAATTAAGAGCAAATATGAGCCTTACGGCGTCAAGCCTGGATCAACATTCGCTGTTCAAACTTCAACACAGAGAAATGTGAAGCCTCTGACACCGAAGTCTCAGACGCCTCGTCTTTATATAAATATATATATATTATTATATTTTATTATTATATATATATTTTATCTTTATAAATTTGGGGTTTTATAAATATATATATATTTTATTTTTGTTTTTATAAAGATATTTTTTTCAATATATATCATTTTTTTATAAATGTTGTTTTTACATATATATTTTATATTTTTATAAATATATGTATATTTTGTTTTTATACATTTTTTTCAAATATATATTTTGCTTTCATAAAGATATTTTTTACACACACAATTTTTTTTTTAAATGTATTTATTTATTTCTAAATACAGGAAAGTACGGTATGACGGTGGAAAACAAGACAAGGAAACTAAAAGACTTTTCACATCTTGTCCTGGTGTGATTTACGGACCGGCCCGCTGTTCAAACTTCAACACAGAGAAATGTGAAGCCTCTGACACCGGGAAGTCTCAGACGCCTCGTCTTTAATTGCTCCAGTGTCTGTAATTATTACTGTTCAACACATAATTAAACCGGAATGCACGGGGAAGATGACGACGCTACGTCAGGAAACACGAGCATTAGTCGTTTCCTTCCACTGGTTTAGCCAGTCGCTAACACGCTAACATGAGTGCAGAACCACAAATAAAGGTCTAAAATCTGCATTTTGAATTCAGAGAAAACCTCGTTCTCAGAATCACCAACGATGCTGAACCTTAAACCAGGTCTTTAACCTCGTACTGTCTTTGGGTCAAAATCACCCAATTATTCTCTCCTTCTTTCCTCATGCTCTCTCCTTCCTTCTCCCTTTCCTCTTTTCCTCCTTTTTACCCTCCTTTACCTCTTTTTCTTCCTACCTCTCTTCCGTCATTCGTTCCTTTATTACCTTCTTTGCTTTTCCTTCCTTCCTTCCTTATTTTCTCCATTCCTTCCTTCTTCCCTCCCTTCCTTCTTTCCTTTTCTCCCTTCCTTCCTTATTTTCTCCATTCCTTCCTTCTTCCCTCCCTTCCTTCTTTCCTTTTCTCCCTTCCTTCCTTATTTTCTCCATTCCTTCCTTCTTCCCTCCCTTCCTTCTTTCCTTTTCTCCCTTCCTTCCATCTTTTCTCCCTTCTTTCCTCACTTCCTTTTTTTCTCCCTTCCTTACTCCCTTTCCTACTTCCTTCCATCCTTCCTTCTTTTCTCCTATCTTCCTTACTTCCTTCTTTGTTTCCTTCCATCTTTTCTCCCTTCCTTTCTCCCTTTTCTACTTCTTTCCATTTTTTCTCCACTTCTTACTCCCTTTCCTACTTCCTTCCATCTTTTCTCTCTTCCTTCCTTCCTTCTTTTCTCCCTTCTTCTCTTCCTCCTCCCTTGACCCAAAAACAGCACAAGGGTTAAACTTCACAAAGACTTGGGTTCTGGTTTCTTCCTTGTCGGCTTCTGTTCTCTCTCTCTCCGTGGTTGTTCCCTCCCTCCTCCCCTGGAGTTGTAGTTCAGGTAAACCTTGTTTTTACTTTGCACACACACATTTACACAGACACACACACCAGGGGCCTGTACTACGAAGCAAGTTCAACATATCCAGGATATCTTTTCCTTATCCAGATTCACTAAGCGGGACAATTGCAATCACGCTAAGCGGTCACACGACGGCGGTTATCAACTCGGTATATCAACCCAGGTTTCTCCAATCTGGATATGAGCGCGTGCACATAAAAGGGGCGGTGTTTTCAGCGCATGACCAATCGCAAGCATGGAGAAGTCCGCTGTCAGAGAGTGTTATTTCAGTAGCGAAGAGCAAACAATAATTTTACGGAAATATGATGAGTATAGGCATATAATACAGGCAAAAAGCAACACAGTTGCAGCTGCAAAATGCAGGAAAGACAGCTGGCAAAAGATCGCTGACTGTATAAATGCGTAAATTCATAGGGATATAAACATATATTTGAATATTCTGGGAATCTTAATCTTAAACTGTAAACCATGATCAGCAATATTAAAATAATAAAAGGCTTGCAATATTTCAGTTGATTTGTAATGAATCCAGAATGGATGACATTTTTTTTGTTTTTGTGTTTGCATTACAGAAAATCACAATATTCTAATTTTCTGAGACAGTCTGTATATATTGGTTCTATAACTATTGTTGTTGACCGATAACTTGTGCTGATGCTGTACCAAAGAATTGGGCTTATTTATGTATTTTATTTAATTTTTTATTTTTTCAGGAGGGGGGTATTTAGTATTTTAAAGTGACTTCTCAGAATGTTCGAGGGACGAAATTGAAAATCCCTTTTTTGCTATCCCCTTACAAATGCATCTTCTTTTTGATTTCTTCTTGATTTATTTATTTAATTGGTATTAGTTTTGGATTGACTGTACATCGGATTTTGGGTGATGATTTGTTTTATTTATTCATTGATTGATTTATTTTTTATTTTCTCCTCCACCTCTTTTTTCTTTTTTTCCTTTTTTTTTGGATCGTTCATACAGGTACTCATCAGGGAAAGCAAAGGGGTTTTGGCGGTCCCTGAATACGCGTTCTCTTCGGAGGGATCCTCTCACGATCCGCGCACCGAGCTCCACTGGATTCTCTTCGAAAGGGTATGCCATTTTCCAAGAGAGCTGATTGGTCAGTGGGCGGTGCTTTTATACCCGGCGATCTGTATCTCGAACATAACCTGCTCCGGAGCAGGTTAGCTGTTCAGCATAAGTTACCATGGCGATGTGCCCCGCTAAGAAGTGAACCACCGTCGTAGTCCTGAAAACCCAGGGTTAAACCTGAAGTTACCTCGCTAACCCCAAATCCCGCTTCGTAGTACAGGCCCCTGTTCACTCAACTACAGACTCAACACAACTCTTTCAGGGACAGATAATCGCAGTATTCTAGTCCTGATTCAGTTTCAGGGACCTGGACTGGTTGCTGTTTGTGTCTCTGCCTGTTCCTGTTTCTGTTTCTGTTTCTGTTCCTGTTTCTGTTAGTTTTGTCTCTTGCAAATTCCAAACACTCGTGTGTTTTGCTGTAATTCTCTCTTTTGAGACTTGCAGTGATCCATTTGTCTCTCTTAAGCTTATTTTTCGGCAGTCTGTAAAACGATAACTCCGATTTCTTGCTAAATCTATGAGTTTAGTCGATCGCACAACAGCTCTTTCCTATTTTCCCATTATCTGTTTTTTTGTGTTTACTATTTTTTCTCTTGTACTTTGCTAATTTTTCTACATTTTATATTTCTCTTTTTTATTATTTAGCTTTTTATTGATCATTTCTATTTTAATGTGTGTGTTTGGCTGCTGCACAATTCAATTTCTCCTCTGGGAGATCAATAAAGTCTTCTATTTAGATGTTTTCCAGTTGCTCAAACTGAAAGTTTACGCTGCCATTCAGTCTTTCTGACACTCGGTCTTTCTCGTCGTGCGTATTTCCTCTATAGAATTCTGGCCTGTTGTTGCTGGAACCTCTGAGTATTAAAATAAAAACAACACATTCCCTTCTTCTTCCGGCGGAAGGCGGACGCTTCTCTGCTCCTTTCCCTCTCTATCTGTCCTGCTGCTGCTTTTTTTCCTGTCTCGTCTTCAGAGTTCTCTTCTTTTCATTCCTCCGAAACTCTACAATCATGGAATTGATTAACTGGTCTCTCAGCACAATTGACCACATTTTTGCGACAAGAAGTCAGGGGGTAAGGGAGCCCTCCTGCCCCGATGGGACATTTTTTTTCTGGATACACAATGGATTCCTACAAATACTGGAAACCTTTGTGCCTCCAGATTCTGTCTGTCGAGGACGTTGAAGATGCTTCATAATTGGATTTATGATAGCAGGATTTCTCCTAATCGGAGGAGGGGGATTCCTGGTCTACCGACAAACGCGTAAGTCGTCGACAGCTGTTCTGGCTCTTTCAGAGCTGCCGGACGTGGCTGAAGGATCAAGCAAGGTGATCAACACTCAGACTTTAACGTTGGGGGAGCAAAGCCGTAAGCTGGATGTGATTCTTGAACAGAATCTCAGGCTGGCGGCGTCTTTGAGCTCATTGGCAAGATGGATAAGACCTTGGAGAAGTTGGAAGCTCGGCTTGGCGGGAAGTGATCACAAATTCGTCTGATTGGAGTCGCTATTGATGAACCAGAGACTTGACTTTGACGGAAAATTACTGAGTCTGCCTGTTTTCAATATAATTGTTGATTCTATAATCTGGCCTTGACAAGGCGGTCTTTGGCCGATCGCTCCGGTCACAATCTCCCTGGTGGAATGTAAACAAGATGACTCTGCCCCCACTAACCCTCCCCTCTCACGAACATCTGTGGACCTGGATCAGAACTGACCGAGCCGCGGCCCTCACTTAGATGTACTGTGCCCCCCCCCAACCCCCGCCCCCCCACACACCCACATGCAAGTATTGTGTATGTTGTTTTGTTGTGTGTATGTTGCTTTTCCGTGCTGAGGTGTTTTTTTGCACCTTGACCCCAGGTATTAATACACAGTGTGAAGATGCCTTTTTTTCCCTCCTCCCCCCCATCCCAGTGTCATCCTTCCTCTAAAATATTAATGGTGCCATCGGAGTAAAGTTCTCTCGTCTGATTTATGTCTGACCTGGCAATAAAGCTTTCTGATTCTGATTCTGATTCTGATAAACTTAGCAAGTTGTCCGTCACAGCAATGGTGGTTGCCGTGGCGACCAACTCCAGCCCCGGGGGGTTGGAGTTAATAACCTTACTGTAATAACCGCGGTGTAATCAGCGTTGGTTTCTTATCAACGGTCATCTCTCTCTTTAACTCCACCAGCGAAGCCGCTAATAAAAGCCCGGCCTTCCTGTCTTTACTGGCCTGAGCGGCAGAAAAGTGATTTTCCAGGAAACTAAACATCCTGGTTTGTTTGTTTCTGCCCCACACAACGCTGCAGATAAACAACGCTGCAGATAAACAACGTTCCGGTCCGAGTGCCGCTGGATAAATAAGAATGGCGCTAAATTCCCCACGACGGAGCGTTTGGGCTGTGGTTGTTTCCAAGGTGGAGGTTGGGGAGGTAAACATTTCCAGGGGCTACTTGTGGAGCCGGAGGAGAGAGAAACAACCTTTATGACTAAGTTTACATGCTTCAATAACCCTTTTAAAACCGGAATATTATCAATAACCCGGTTGTAAACACCAATAACCCCTTAGAATAAGTTTATAACCCCAATATGACCCCTGGGTTACTCCTTTTCTAACCTGAATATTGGGTCATGTAAACACCAAACGGAATATTCCCATCAAACGGAACAGGAATCTGTTTTCTGCACATGCTCTGTTCACAAGGAATCCTGGTCTTTTGAGTCCAGGAAGTTCTTATAAACACGGAGAAACCAAGACCAGGAGGAGACTAATCACTTCATAAATGTAATGAAGGATATGAACATTTCTGCATTTGTAGACGGTAGAAAGTACCGGGATAGAAGATTTACAAGAAGGTGAGAGAAAAGTTGCACGAAGCAGCATTTGTTTTGAATTTGGATACAGGAAGAAGAAGCAGAAATGACGGGAATTGTGTCATCACGTTCTCCGTGCGTCGCTGGTTTGATCCAGATATCCTGAATGATTAATTACCATGTAAACGGAATATTCCCAATGTTTCAGTAACCGGAATATTAGCAATAACCCCAATTTTGACTGATGTAAACGTAGTCAGTGTTTGTCTTTACTAGCGCTCGTCTGCTAGCTATAATGTGTGATGATTGTGGGCGGAGTCTGGCTACGTTTACCTCTCAGAGTTTTACAGCTAGTTGGTCTCTGATCCTCAGCGTTAGCGTGACTCGTGGCGGTAATGAGGTGAGGTGGTGAGGTGGTGAGGTGGTGAGGTAATGCTCGGCTGGCGGTCGCTCTAATGTGTGTGAGGGCGAGAGGGAAGGGGAAGTCTCTCTGAGTCACTTTCCCATATTTGTGCTCAGACGCTTTTATTCCCAAAGCTGCAAACCAAACAAAACTGGGATTGTTTCAGAAAACAATCACACGCATTTCTGTTTGGAGGAGAAGATGCTCTCTGTTACCGAGACGACCGGCCGCTCCAACAAAAGCCTCCTCTCACAAGTTACTAGGCCTGTGTTGAAATAGATTCTCATTAATTTCTAAAAATCGATTCCTATGTCTAAAGATCGATTTTTTTTCCATAATTACATTACAACTTTTGGTATTTGTTTGCTTTTGCCTAAAAAAGGAATGTTTTGTTGGACACGTGAATAACTGGTGCCATGTTTTTACCTTTAAATATGTTTAAAAGGTATGAAAACATTAAGGTTTTCAGTTAAAATTGCATAAATACTGTCTTCGGGTTACATTTGCATAACATGCTAAAAACCAAATTGTCACGAATGGAAAAAATAAAAAAACGATTTCATACATCCTCAGAAGAGTATTAGGGCAGGAGAAAAATAATATTTTAGAGGAGGAAGATTTTTTTTTTCATTATGCACTTCGAGAAAAAAGGCAAAATTTCAACTTTATTCGACATTTCGACTTTTTTCTCGAAGTGCATAATAAATAGAAATCTTCCCCTCTCAAATATTTTTTCTCCTGATACTCTTCCGTAGTTTCCTCCCTGGATCTGTTTGGTAATTCTACACAATGTTTCTGTTTCAGTTCTATCAGCATTCTGGGAGTTGATTGGTCCTTACAGCATCATTAGCTGCAATACTTGCTGTTTAATCTAAATATAATATTAGTATTAATATGTTGCAGAACTACAGTCATATCATTCATGCAACAGCTGAAAAAACTGTTTTAATAACACTAACCCAAATCAATATCGGAATCAAATCAAATCAAATCTTGATAATCAATTCTGAATCTTAAGAATCTGAATTGATTCTTGACATTTGAATGGATCCCCAGCCCTGCAAGTTAAGCTGCTAAAAGTCCCACGTTGGCACATTGAAGTAGTTATATTAGTTATATAATATTAATATATGAGGAAGTTCCACCTCTCCAGGCTCCTGTACTGACGATGCTTTATGTTGTGGAGGAAGAACTCCGACTGAAGTTGCTCCGGTAGCAGAAACTACTCAGAAACTGCCGGAGCATCAGATCAGCGATCGGCCTAATGGCCCCGATCAATAACGGCCTGACGAGACGTTTAGAGGAAATAAATCCAGGCTCGTCCTCGGATGAACTCGGGACTCAGGAGGTAAAACAGGACGGGACTCAGATAAAGTGCAAGCTTTTCAAAATAAAAGTGCAAACTTGGGGAGCACCATAAAAGTGTTGAAGGAAGAGAAACATCCAGTTATTGATCAGCCATCGATCAGTCAAATGATGCCACCTTGGCAAAATTTCCCATCCCCCTGCTGCCACTTTTCATCTCTTGTCCATCTCTTGTTAATATCTCCCCCATTTCTTGCCCATCTCTCGTCAATATCTCGCCCATTTCTCGTCAATATCTCCCCCATTTCTCGCCCATCTCTCGTCAATATCTCGCCCATTTCTCGTCAATATCTCGTCAATATCTCGCCCATCTCTCGTCAATATCTCGCCCATTTCTCGTCAATATCTCGTCAATATCTCGCCCATCTCTCGTCAATATCTCGCCCATTTCTCGTCAATATCTCGCCCATCTCTCGTCAATATCTCGCCCATTTCTCGTCAATATCTCGCCCATCTGTCATCAATATCTCGCCCATTTCTCGTCAATAACTCGCCCATCTCTCGTCAATATTTCGCCCATCTCTCGTCAATATCTCGCCCATTTCTCGTCAATATCTCGCCCATCTCTCGTCAATATCTCGCCCATCTCTCGTCAATATCTCGCCCATCTCTCGTCAATATCTCACCCATCTCTCGTCAATATCTCGCCCATTTCTCGTCAATATCTCGCCCATCTCTCGTCAATATCTCGCCCATCTCTCGTCAATATCTCGCCCATCTCTCGTCAATATCTCACCCATCTCTCGTCAATATCTCGCCCATTTCTCGTCAATATCTCGCCCATCTCTCGTCAATATCTCGCCCATTTCTCGTCAATATCTCGCCCATCTGTCATCAATATCTCGCCCATTTCTCATCAATATCTCGCCCATCTCTCGTCAATAACTCGCCCATCTCTCGTCAATATTTCGCCCATCTCTCGTCAATATCTCGCCCATTTCTCGTCAATATCTCGCCCATTTCTCGTCAATATCTCGCCCATTTCTCGTCAATATCTCGCCCATTTCTCGTCAATAACTCGCCCATCTCTCGTCAATATTTCGCCCATCTCTCGTCAATATCTCGCCCATCTCTCGTCAATATCTCGCCCATTTCTCGTCAATATCTCGCCCATCTCTCGCCAATATCTCGCCCATCTCTCGCCAATATCTCGCCCATCTCTCGTCAATATCTCGCCCATCTCTCGTCAATATCTCGCCCATCTCTCGTCAATATCACGCCCATTTCTCGTCAATATCTCGCCCATTTCTCGTCAATATCTCGCCCATCTGTCATCAATATCTCGCCCATTTCTCATCAATATCTCGCCCATCTCTCGTCAATAACTCGCCCATCTCTCGTCAATATTTCGCCCATCTCTCGTCAATATCTCGCCCATTTCTCGTGAATATCTCGCCCATTTCTCGTCAATATCTCGCCCATTTCTCGTCAATATCTCGCCCATTTCTCGTCAATATCTCGCCCATTTCTCGTCAATAACTCGCCCATCTCTCGTCAATATTTCGCCCATCTCTCGTCAATATCTCGCCCATCTCTCGTCAATATCTCGCCCATTTCTCGTCAATATCTCGCCCATCTCTCGCCAATATCTCGCCCATCTCTCGCCAATATCTCGCCCATCTCTTGTCAATATCTCGCCCATCTCTCGTCAATATCTCGCCCATCTCTCGTCAATATCACGCCCATTTCTCGTCAATATCTCGCCCATTTCTCGTCAATATCTCGCCCATCTCTCGTCAATATCTCGCCCATCTGTCGTCAATATCTCGCCCATCTGTCGTCAATATCTCGCCCATCTCTCGTCAATATCTCGCCCATCTCTCGTCAATATCTCGCCCATCTCTCGCCAATATCTCGCCCATCTCTCGTCAATATCTCGCCCATCTCTCGTCAATATCTCGCCCATCTCTCGTCAATATCACGCCCATTTCTCGTCAATATCTCGCCCATTTCTCGTCAATATCTCGCCCATCTCTCGTCAATATCTCGCCCATCTGTCGTCAATATCTCGCCCATCTGTCGTCAATATCTCGCCCATCTCTCGTCAATATCTCGCCCATCTCTCGTCAATATCTCGCCCATCTCTCGCCAATATCTCGCCCATCTCTCGTCAATATCTCGCCCATCTCTCGTCAATATCTCGCCCATCTCTCGTCAATATCACGCCCATTTCTCGTCAATATCTCACCCATTTCTCGTCAATATCTCGCCCATCTGTCATCAATATCTCGCCCATTTCTCATCAATATCTCGCCCATCTCTCGTCAATAACTCGCCCATCTCTCGTCAATATTTCGCCCATCTCTCGTCAATATCTCGCCCATTTCTCGTCAATATCTCGCCCATTTCTCGTCAATATCTCGCCCATTTCTCGTCAATATCTCGCCCATTTCTCGTCAATATCTCGCCCATTTCTCGTCAATAACTCGCCCATCTCTCGTCAATATTTCGCCCATCTCTCGTCAATATCTCGCCCATCTCTCGTCAATATCTCGCCCATTTCTCGTCAATATCTCGCCCATCTCTCGCCAATATCTCGCCCATCTCTCGCCAATATCTCGCCCATCTCTCGTCAATATCTCGCCCATCTCTCGTCAATATCTCGCCCATCTCTCGTCAATATCACGCCCATTTCTCGTCAATATCTCGCCCATTTCTCGTCAATATCTCGCCCATCTCTCGTCAATATCTCGCCCATCTGTCGTCAATATCTCGCCCATCTGTCGTCAATATCTCGCCCATCTCTCGTCAATATCTCGCCCATCTCTCGTCAATATCTCGCCCATCTCTCGTCAATATCTCGCCCATCTCTCGTCAATATCTCGCCCATCTCTCGTCAATATCTCGCCCATTTCTCGCCAATATCTCGCCCATCTCTCGTCAATATCTCGCCCATCTCTCGCCAATATCTCGCCCATCTCTCGCCAATATCTCGCCCATCTCTCGTCAATATCTCGCCCATCTCTCGTCAATATCTCGCCCATCTCTCGTCAATATCACGCCCATTTCTCGTCAATATCTCGCCCATTTCTCGTCAATATCTCGCCCATCTCTCGTCAATATCTCGCCCATCTGTCGTCAATATCTCGCCCATCTGTCGTCAATATCTCGCCCATCTCTCGTCAATATCTCGCCCATCTCTCGTCAATATCTCGCCCATCTCTCGTCAATATCTCGCCCATCTCTCGTCAATATCTCGCCCATCTCTCGTCAATATCTCGCCCATTTCTCGCCCATCTTTCTCCCATTTCTCGTCCACCTTGGCAAACTTTCCCGTCCCTCGCTGCCACTTTTACAAAAACTTTTACTTCCGTATTTAGAAAAATATGTATATAATTAAAAAACGGCTCTAATTTTTTTGCACTTTTATTGCACTTTTTTAGGAGTTTAACCATTTAGTATGGACAAATTAATTACAGATATAATTAATATTTGGCTCAAATGGATTGTTTTGACCAGAATTAAACATGACTTTAAAGTTTCTGCCGAACCAAACGACTCATTCAAACACCGTGACGGCAACTTTTCCGATAAGCAGCAAATCCCTTTTATGACCTTTTTCAGGGTCAGTAAAGGTCAGTAAAGTTCGGGTGAGTCAACAGTTTTGCTCGTCATTGCTGCGACTTTAAGATTCTGAGAAAAAGCTAATCCCTCAGTTTCCTTGAGCCAGATCACCTGACGTCCTGACAACATGGTAACTCCTTAAATCCTTGAGGAGTCACTTCTGGTCACTTTACCAACATTAGTATCAACTCAGATCGCCCCAGCATGAAACTGCCAACGTTAAACTGTCAACGCCGTCCGTTAAGATCAAATTCTGAATTGAATCGAGCCCAAAAACTGAAACTAAAGACACCTAAAGATTCAGAGCTTAAATTCGTAGCAATTTTGACTTTTTTTTGTGTTTTTTTTGTTTGAGAAAGGTGTTTACACTGCAAAAACTCAAAATCTTACCAGGAATATTTGTCTTATTTCTAGTCATTACCACTAAAAATAACTTGTTATTTGACAATTTTCACCTGTTTCAAGTAAATTTTCACTTGAAATAAGTAGAAAAATCTGCCAGTGGAACAAGATTTATCTTCTCATTACAAGCAAAAAAATCTTGTTCCACTGGCAGATTTTTCTACTTATTTTAAGTGAAAATCTACTTGAAACAGGTGAAAATTGTTGTTTTTTTCAGTGATGAGTCTTGTTTTAAGTGTAATGATGATGATTTTTTTGACTTTTTTGACATTTTAACTAGAAATAAGACAAATATTCTTGTTAAGATTTTGAGTTTTTGCAGTGTATAAGATGAAATTCTGGATTGAATCGAGCCCAAAAGCTGAAACTGCCACCTAAAGATTCTGAGCTTAAATTCGTAACAATTTTGACTATTTTTTTGGTGTTTTTTTGTTTGAGAAAGGTGTTTATAAGATTCAATTCTCCGTCAGACCTCAAGTTTACAGAAAAGGGTTGTGTTTGGAGGGTTTGGTGGGTTTGGTGGCCGTAACGGTCCAGAACCAGACTGGGTGGTGGACGCGTCTCCCGTCGTTTAAATCCCTGAAACCTGGGACTTCCCAGCAGACTTCCCCCAGCACCGCTGGATTAACGGGGGGGTTTGAGGAACGGTCGTGTCGCGTTTCACGCCCAGACAAAACAAACTGGACTAGAGACGGACGTCCACGACACCGGACTCGTGTGGAACGAGTCTGGAACGAGTCTGGAACCAGGTGCAGGATTTCACAGTTCCAGTGATGGAGGGGGAGGAAGTTCTGCTGCCAAGATAATACCCAGTACTGGGGTGCTAAGTTATTCAGCAGATGTGTGTGTGTGTGTGTGTGTGTGTGTGTGTGTGTGTGTGTGTGTGTGTGTGTGTGTGTGTGTGTGTGTGTGTGTGTGTGTGTGTGTGTGTGTGTGTGTGTGTGTGTGTGTGTGTGTGTGTGTGTGTGTGTGTGTGTGTGTGTGTGTGTTTCTCACTCATTCAGACATCAGAACTGCACTAGGCGACCAGTTTACTAGTTGATCGGCTCTACGAGTTTCTAAAAGACCCGGCAGAAATAAACCAGCTGACAGATCTGATGCAAACCGCCTTAAAACGACAGGTAAGAGCATCGACTACGTTTACATGCAGTCAAAATCCCTGTTTCCATGGTGATTAATGATTTATCTGGATCCAACCAGCGACCCACGGAGAAAGTCATGACGCAATTACCGTCATTTCCGTTTCTCTTTCCTGGATCCAAATTCAAATCCACAACAATTAAAGTTGCAAGCAGCGATGAACGGGCCATTTTCACCAATAAAGGTCAAGCACTCTAAACTAAGTCCGATGACTCCACCATGACACTTTATGTCAAACCATTCAAAAGTTATTGTAGAAAGTAGGAACTATTGAATATGGACCAAACAGATGAAGGGGGGGCGCGCTTTTTGGCGTCTAGCGTCGCCACGGTAACACTTTTGAAAGAGAAAAGTAATGCGCGTCGTCGCAGGATGTAGACGCACATTTTGATGTATAACACATCTGGGTGCACGTTACGGTTCGGGCTGAATTAACTACTGAAGAAATGGCATAAATTGCGCCAAAATTACAGGATTAATTCAAAATGTCCGACTTCCTGTTGGGTTTGGGCCATGGCTCCAAGAGACTTTTCTTTAAGTTGTGACATGATACAGGTGTGTACCGATTTTCGTGCATGTACGTCAAACCGTATTGTGGGGCTTGAGGCACAAAGTTTTCTAGGGGGCGCTGTTGAGCCATTAGGCCACGCCCATTAATAAAAACCATTAAATATCAAAACAGGTGATAATAATCAAATTTTGACTATTTACTCTCCAACTCTACATAAATGATTCCCATGACGTGAGTCATGTGACTAATGAAACTTTAGAGCGGGAAAACGAGCTAGCTGTTTAATAAAAGAGAATTTGTTGCTAAATTAACTTGTCTATTTCCTATTTAACTAGTTAGACCTGAAGGATAAATTAGTGACGATAACGAAGTCTAAAGCTGGAGATTGTAACGTTCCAGCTCGGCCTAACGTTACTCCTTCCACGTCTGACGACGACAAAGTTTCATCAACCGTAAACACGTGTAGCTAAAAACCCAGTCAGGAATTATAGAAGCAGAATAAAACACATTCTAAAGTTATTAGAAGTTATTAAAACTTGACATGTAAGAAAAAAAAGGGAGATAAGAATTCCAAGCGGTCCCTGCTCTGTTTTTCTCTCATCCAAGGCTGACGCTAAAAAAGGTTGAAGACTCCTGAGTTAAACCATTTAAACCCCCAGAGTTGCTGGTGTGTTTGGTTCCTGCTCCCTCCTGCCTGGGTTGGGAATACCGGGTTGTTTGCACAAACAGGGGCCGACTCAGCGCTAACATATCCATATGTTTGGGGTTAGCAGAGGTCCCGCTGCACCCCCAAACCCCCAGAGTCTCCTGCAGCAGCGCAGCTCAGCTGCTGCAGTGCATGCAGGGAAACGCAACAATGCAAACATCCGTGTCGCTCTGCACCGCAGGAAACCCAGAGCCACAACATGAGAGAGGTGTGGACACCAGAGAGGACTGTTACGGTCCTTAGATCTGCCCCCGGACACCAGATCTGCCCCCGGACACCAGATCTATGATGGTCCGGCCCTTAAATCTGCCCCTGGGCCCAGATTCTACCTCCCCAACCCAAAACAATCACAGTCTCTGGTACGGAGGACGTCCAGATGTGTCAAAAACTACTGTCTCAGCAGAAAGACCTGGTATTGGTGCATGTTTACAGTGTTATTCAGGGTTGAGATTCTGTAAAACTGTGACCTGTTACAGGCACATCAGCTGGTTTCTACCAGGAAACAGTCCTGCTGTTTCAGCCCCTGTAACTGTAACTGTTACAGTTACAGCCCCTGTAACAGGTTACAGTTACAGGGACTGTAACGGTGACCTGTTACAGTCCCTGTAACGGTGACCTGTTACAGCCCCTGTAACTGTAACTGTTACAGTTACAGCCCCTGTAACTGTAACTGTTACAGTTACAGCCCCTGTAACAGGTCACAGTTACAGGGACTGTAACGGTGACCTGTTACAGTCTCATCAGCTGGTTTCCACCAGGAAACAGTCCTGCTGCTGCAGATCCTGCAGGCCTGATCTGGTTTTTCCCTGGAGAGATTCTGCCTCAGAGTTAAAACCACCAGGGAAAAACCACCGACTTGCTGTTATTAAATAGTTCCAGCGGCTGATGTGGCAGTAGATCTTCTCTCCAGTTCTGATTCTCACTGCAGGCTGTGTCTTTTAAACAGTTATTACAGTCAGAAACAAGCAGTAACGTTGAATAACTGCCAGACATTGAAAGATATTGAAGTTATCTCGGGAAAAGAATGGGATTCTTTTGCACATTTGACAAATTCTACAGCCATAAAATCAAAATAAACCCGTGTGGCCTGAATGTAATTACAGTTATAGAAGGGTTAACGTTACAGAACCGTTTTATATGATCTGATTCCCTCCGTGCAGCTGCAGACGGGGATCAATAACCGATACAAGGCTCGTGCACGTCTGTGGTCCACGATTATCGGTGCAATATTCTGTGCAGTTATATGTAGGCTAATGACTGTAGATAAAGATCTCTGGTCTGGATTCGACTGTTCAAAAATGCACCTTAACCGTTTTATATTATAGATATTTCTTATCTGTTTGCACCGTCCTGCACTGGAAAAGGTGATGCTGCTTTTAGTGACAATAAAAATCCCGGTTCCAGAAAGCTGCGGATGCTGAAGCCCCCCCACCCATAAAAGACCCCCCTATTCGACCATTGATCAGTGATCAGGGATCGATGCACCAGAAGGAAAAGGGAGGACGTTTACATGATCACATTTACATGATTTCAGGTTTTTCACCTTCTCGTTTCACATTTCTCTGCTTTTTTATTCATGCAGACCCGCTGAAAAAAGGCTAAATCAGAGATTCCAACGACTTGCAAGGTGCTGGAATCTCTCACCTTAGTCTATAATTAAGAAATAAAATAATTTAGCATTTTCTTACATTCATCGATTCCGCCGGGTTTTCTGAGGAGATGAATCTGGACGCAAAGCGGGTTCCGTTTCCTCCAGAAAACAATCCACAGGGACTAAATCCTAATAGATCCGGGAATTTATCCTTTTTATTTCCTTTTATTCTCCGTTTTCTTGCATGATAAAACAGAAAAACCCCAAAAATGGTTCCAATCCGAGCCAATCCGAGCGCTGTCTGGTTCCGTTACGCGCCGCTGACGCGGCTCTGCGCGTTTCTGCGCGTCCCCGTCAGGTGATGGATGATCTGGGGGGTCCGGGGGGTCCGTGCGTGTCCCTGCGGGTCCTGGTGTCCTGTTTTAGTCCCTGGTGTCCCGGTGTCCTCTCAGCATCAGCAGCAGCTGAACTGAGCAGCAGGAACGGCCGTTACGCGCAGCGCGCAGCGAAGCCCGGCCCCAAACCCCCAAACCCGGCCCTGAAACCAGCCAAGCCCGGCCCTAAACCCGGCCCCTCCCGCTCCGGAGGATGATTTATTCAGCAGCAGCACAAAAGGGGGGACGGAGAAAGAGGAGGCTGCTGGATGAAGGAGGGAGGAGGGATGGAGGAGGGAAGGAGACTCTCTGGTGCCCCCCAGCTCCGACCCGGGGAACTATTTCTGCAGACAAAGGGAGGACCCGCCGTCACAGGGTGTCATGTAGAAAAGGAGACATTTCTCAATTTATTCTGTAATTATGAAATGGGAGAAGCATTGTTTTGCTTTTTCTTTACATTTAAATGTGATTTTCATCTCAAAATGCTTCAACAATAAAGCTTTACGTGATTAAAACTTCTCTTTCAGGTTTGTCCCCTTCATGTCTCACATTTGTCTGGTTTTTATTCACGCTGACCACCTGAAAAAGGCACCAAGGTGTTGGAATCTCTCAACTTATTCTAATTATGATATAAAAGAATCATTGTTTTGCATTTTTTTCCACATTGGAATAGGATTTTCATCTCAAAACGCTTCGACAATAAAGCCTGAGACATGTTTCTGCATCACATTTACATGATTAGTTCAAGTTTGTCACCTTCTCTTCCCACATTAGAGGTGCCATGTAGAAAAGGAGACATTTCTCAATTTATTCTGTAATTATGAAATAAAATAAGCATTGTTTTGCATTTTTTTCCACATTGAAATATGATTTTTATCTCAAAACGCTTCGACAATAACGCTTTACATGATTAAAACTCCTCTTTCAGGTTTGTCACCTTCTCATCTCCCATTTGTCTGGTTTTTATTCACGCTGACCACCTGAAAAAGGCAAAAGCAGATTAATACGACTTCCAAGGTGTTGGAATCTCTCAACTTATTCTAATTATGATATAAAAGAATCATTGTTTTGCTTTTTTTTCACTTTGGAATAGGATTTTCATCTCAAAATTCACGCTGACCACCTGAAAAAGGCAAAAGCAGATTAATCCAACGACTTTCAGGGTGTTGGAATAACTCTCATTCTATAATTGAGAAAGAAAAGAATCTCTAATTGTTTTTCTTCACATTTAAAAACACTAAAAATATGATTTTCATCTCAGAGCTCTACCACAATAAAGCTTAAGACATGTTTCTGCATCACATTTACATGATTAGTTCAGGTTTGTCACCTTCTCTTCCCACATTTGTCTGTTTTTATTCATGCTCTTCAGACTCTGAGTCTGATCACCTGAAAAAGGCAAAAGCAGCTACAGGATTAATCCAACGACTTCAAGGTGTTGGAATATCTCTTATTCTATAATTAAGAAATAAAAGAATCTCTAATTGTTTTTCTTCTTCTGAAATATGATTTTCATCTCAAAGTGCTTGGACAATAAAGCTTAAGACATGTTTCTGCATCACATTTACATGATTAACAGACTCCTCTTTCAGGTTTGTCACCTTCACGTCCCACATTTGTCTGGTTTAAGGCAAAAGCAGATTAATCCAACGACTTCCAAGGTTTTAGAATCTCTATTATTCTATAATTAAGAAATAAAAGAATCTCTTAATTGTTTTTCTTCACATTTAAAACCACTGAAATATGATTTTCATCTCAAAATGCTTCAACAATAAAGCCTAAGACATGTTTCTGCATCATATTTACATGATTAAAACTCCTCTTTCAGGTTTGTCACCTTCACGTCTCTCATTTGTCTGGTTTTTATTCATGCTGACCACCTGAAAAAGGCAAAAGCAGCTAACAGGATTAATCCAACAACTCTCAAGGTGTTGATTCTCTGAATGTTTGTGATTTCTGTTTCTTTCAGGTTTGTCACGTTCCCACATTTCTCTGGTTTAAGGCAAAATCTGATTAATCCAAAGATTTCCAAGGTGTTGGAATCTCTCAACCTTTTTCTATAATCAAGAAATGAAAGAATCATTGTTTTGCATTTTGTTCACATTTAAAAACACTGAAATATGATTTTCATCTCAAAATGCTTCAACAATAAAGCACAAGACATGTTTCTGCATCACATTTACATGATTAGCAGAACTATTTCATGTTGGTCGCCTTCAAGTCTCACATTTGTCTGGTTTTTATTCTTTTGTTCATGCTGACCACCTGAAAAAGGCAAAAGAGCTAACAGGATATTAATCCAACGACTCTCAAGGTGTTGATTCCCTGAATGTGTGTGATTTCTGTGTTTATTCTCTGAACATCAGCAGGATGGGGGTCATTTATCACCTGGATCTGGGTCAGAACGAGTCGTCCATCACCTGGATCTGGGTCAGAACGTACCATAGAACAATCTGCCTAAGCATATTCTTACAGTTTTACCTGCTGTAGTGCCATTTTTTTTTTTTTTTTTTTGCAGTATCTTCATTTGCTATACATTAAAACAATCCATTTGAGCCCATTTCAGTCTCCAGGGAATCAGTTTTGATCAGTTTGCTCAGCGGCACGTGGGCAGGACTGATCTGTATCTGTCCACCCTCTTGAGTTTAGGGTCGTCTGGATTTATAGTTTTATTCCTGCAGGAACATCGATGGACGAGTCCCAGAGGAAACGCTGCACCAAAGGGTCCTAGAGTAGTTTATTTATGTAGTTATATTCAAATAGTTTTACTTGTTTTAAAAATGGTATCCAAGAAAATATCAGATATAAATACTATACGGTGCAGGAAGAGGAAAAAAACCCAATGGGCTTATTTGAAGCCTCCACTGAAGTTATTAAGATTATGTTAAGATTAACATACAAAAACAAAAAGTATAACTACACAAATGGGTTAACAAGGAGTGTTTTCTAATGGTAGAAAAGATCATGTCACTACGAGTGAAACACAAACTAAACATGGAAACATGTACAACAATATGTTACAAAACAGCCGTCAAGTTCCTTCAAACGTCTTTTATAACATTTCAGAGAGGAAGAGGGAAAAATCATTCCACAATTTATAAATAAATAAATGCATGGCCCTAATACTCTTCTGTAAAGGTGAGATATAACTACAGAACTACATGTTTTATCAAACAAAAAGTCAGAATACGGAGAAAAATAAATAAATCTCATGGAAAATTGAGCTTTGCCAGTGAGAAATCCTCAGCTTTAGTGTATAACGTCTTCTGTAGCTTCAAAAACGTGTTATTTAACTCTTTAATGAGAAAATTACCTTGTTATTGCCTGGTATTTGTCACGAGTCTGGTTGATCCAGGAGCCAGGAGTTCCAAAAATAGGGATTTATTCACTTATACAAGATCAAAAAGCAGGATTGCAAAACAACCAGAGTTTAAACAAGATCAAAACTAGAAAAACCAGACCTGAAACACGGAGGAAAAGATAAGAGCAGATATAGAGAGAAGGTTTGACGAGACACAGGTGGAAACAATCAACATAAACACAGAACGATAGAGACACAGGTGGAAACAATCAACATAAACACAGAACGATAGAGACACAGGTGGAAACAATCAACATAAACACAGAACGATAGAGACACAGGTGGAAACAATCAACATAAACACAGAACGATAGAGACACAGGTGGAAACAATCAACATAAACACAGAACGATAGAGACACAGGTGGAAACAATCAACATAAACACAGAACGATAGAGACACAGGTGACGACAATCAACAAGGGAAGTCAAGACAGAACTGAAACACAGACACAGATTTCAAAATAAAACAGGAACTAAATAAGAAAACTGACATAATGAATGAATTTGAATTTATTTCGAACATGTACAGTATATAAAAAAATAAAAAATAAACATTAACATCTTCATATGCAGGTTTGAAAAAGGAGTAGGAAGAAGTTTATACTTTTTCCTAGTTCCTACTCCTTTATGACTTATAACTAATTTACATTATTGCTATTATTATATCTACACAATATCCATATAAATATAATCTATATAAATACTACGTAAACATGTGTATTACTACATAATTATCCATATAAGTATATAGAAAATATAAATATTACATAAATATTATATAAATATCTAGAAAATACAAATATTTTATATATATAGAGAGAGAGAAGAGAAGAGAGAAGAAAGGACAGACAGAGGGAAAAACAAACAAACAAGTAAAAAGTGTTATTTTTAATCAAACACACGTTTGTCACTGGTTTAAATTCCACTTATTTTCCAGCAAACATCATTCTAACCAGTTCTAACTGGAGAAGAGAGAGTCGTCTGCGTAAATAACATCAGCAGATCCTGCAGATTCCTGTCAGCTCGGCGACGACAGGCTTCTCATGGACGGGGAAATGTTTATTTAGGTTTAAAATTACAAAAACACACAATCAAAGTGAAACTGAGCGTGTAGTTTTTTTTACCAGCACGTCTGGGCCGTCTGGTCGACCTTTGACCTCGACCTCTGACCTCTGGAAGTGGAACTGCTGCTCTGGGAATCTGTGGTCGTGTAAGCGTGTCCCTCGTGTTACACCGGAACCACACACACACACACACGCACACGCACGCACGCACGCACGCACGCACGCACGCACGCACACACACACACACACACACACACACGCACGCACGCACGCACGCACGCACGCACGCACGCACGCACGCACACACACACACACACACACACACACACACACACACACACCTTATGGAACTAAAACAGCCTCAAAAGTGACAAATGCACAGAACAATTCACACAGAGTTCCTGGAAATGATGGGATTTTTCTAAACGTAGAGGGGGAAATATCCGTTTTTGTAAATACCGGCTCTGTGGAAACGTGGCCTCAATCGACAAATGCGTTTTTTTAAACACAGCGATATTTCTGCATTTCCTCCGTTTGGTTTGACGACGTGTTACATGGGATTGTTCCGCTGATTCAGCTCAGAACACGGCGAGTCCGAGACGGCAGCAAAAGCTGGCCGTCGTCCTGCGCTACCACAAAATAACGTTAGTAAATCAGCTTATATTTGTGTGTAGCATCAAAAATACATTTGTGTATCTTGTCCTACACACGTGTGCATTTGCAAATCATCCCGTTCATTTGTCACTTTGGAGACTGTTCTGGCTCCATAAGGAAGATTTATACAGGAGTCACATAAGCCCCGCCCCCTGGTCACAACATCCTTTACATGTGTGTGTGTGTGTGTGTGTGTGTGTGTGTGTGTGTGTGTGTGTGTGTGTGTGTGTGTGTGTGTGTGTGTGTGTGTGTGTGTGTGTGCGTGCGTGCGCGCGTGCGTGCGTGTGTGTGTGTGGTTCCGGTCTAAGACCAACACGAGCAACACGTTTCCACGACCACAGATTCCCAGAGCAGCAGTTCCACTTCCAGAGGTCAGAGGTCGAGGTCAAAGGTCAACAGAGGGACGAGTCGCGCTGGTAGAAGGTACTACACGGTCACACTGCAAAAATTCAAAATCTAAGCAGGAATATTTGTCTTATTTCTAGTTAAAATGTCTCATTTTAAACTTAAGACACATTTATGGATGATTTCTACAGAATATTTGAGTTCAGGAACCTCCGATCCTCCGAACAGGACCTAAAATGATGTTCCTAATGTTCTCTTTTATTCTTTGACATTGTTAAATACATTTTTTTTTAAAAAGAAGGTTATAAGACGGTTAGGAAGAGAATCAGGGCCAGGCAGGAGAAAAATAATAATAATATTTTAGAGGAGGAACATTTTTTTTTCATTATGCACTTCGAGAAAGAAGTCAAAATGTCAAGAAAAAAGTAAAAAATGTTTAGAAAAAAGTCAAAATGTCGAGATTAATGTTGAAATGCTGAGAAAAAAATAGATAAAAAAGAGAAAAAAAAGAGAAAAAGTCAAAAATGTTAAGATTAATGTTGAAATGTTGAGAAAAAAGGCGAAATTTTGACTTTATTCACGAAATTTTGACTTTATTTACGAAATTTCAACTTTATTTTTGAAATTATATTTCAACATTAACCTCGACATTTCGACTTTTTTCTCAACATTTCGACTTTTTTCTCGAAGTGCACAATGAAAAAAAATATTCTTCTTAGACGGGAGATATGACGACAGAAATAAATGTTTTATCAAACTAAAAGTCAGAATACGGATTCAACACAATCCTGACGAGAACCTGGTTCAGGTTTAGAAACGTTTCCAACATCAACGTTTTAATAAAAGAGCATTTCCTGATCACATGAACCCGGGATAATAAATGAAACTAATCCCTGTGGAGAACGTTCATATTAGTCACATCGTTATTATAGAAATTAGTTCATGTTAATTAACCTAATCTGATCCTACTGTGTTTGCAGCTTTAACTCTTTCCCTCTGGTGTTTGAACTGAATAATCTTTGGTTTTTCAGAATAAGACGATGTTACGCAGGTGGATCTGAGTTTAGGAGTTTACTGGTTTACTGGTTGAATTCTGTAACAACAGTTAAATGTCCCGTGGAACTACGGTCAGAATCATCTGATTAATGTCTTATTATTATTATTAGGGCCCGAGAAACTGACAGTGCGAAGGCTCTAATGTATCTGTAGGAATTTATTCCTTCTCTCTTTTTTTAATTTTTCTGATGAAATGAGCGCCTTTTTTCCCCCTAAACATGGCCCAAAAGTCACCAAATGTATCACCAATCCAGTCCTGGTGAAAAATGTGATATTTAATGGTTTGCATTAATGGGCGTGGCCTAACGGCTCAACAGCGCCCCCTAGAAAACTTTGTGCCTCAAGCCCCACAATACGGTTTGACGTACATGCACGAAAATCGGTACACACCTGTATCAGTACACAACTTAAAGAAAAGTCTCTTGGAGTCATGCCCGAAACCGAACAGGAAGTCGGCCGTTTTGAATTAGTCGTGTCATTTTGACGAAATTTATGCCATTTCTTCAGCAGTTAATACGGCCTGAACCGTAACGTGCCCCCAGGTGTGTTATACATCAAAATGTGCATCTCCATCTTGCGACTACACGCATTACTTTTCTCAGTCAAAAGCGTTACCGTGGCTTCACCTGGTTGGTTCAGATTTGATAGTTCCTACTTTGAATGGTTTCATATAGAGAGTCGTGGCTGGTTTCATCCGCTAAATGTCCAGTTCTGAAGAATCTACATCAAGTCATACAAGCTTCCACTGCAGCCTGAACGTGCACCAGGGTGGAGGACCGTTCATCCGTTCATCTCTGCTTGCAGCTTTAATTGAAATGTGATTTTTTTAGGAAAAAGGGACAGATAAAATAAGCTTGGTCTTCTTTCTGTTCCCTTTCATTCAATGAAAGAGATTTGTTGTAATTATATTGAACTGTTTAGTTTTTCTTTTAATGAATGAAATAAAGAATGAAGAAAGAAAGGTTGTTGTTGTTTTGTTCCGTGTTTAATCACAGGACTGGAGTCTCAGCTAGAAGCTGCTTCTGCTCTGGTTCCTGCAGGAAATGAGGTCACAGTTCTGCCACTTCCACCAGGAAGGAGGAGGAAGTTGGTCAGAACTTCCTTTCTTCCTTTCCCAGACCAGAATATCTTCATCCTGGGGGGAAATTCAGAAACTCCAGGACCCGCGTTCACAGCTGATTCTAAAGTCTTGGAAAACTCCAACTGTTTTACAGCCACATGAATGAGTCAGCTTTGTTTTGCCGGGTTTCCCCATGACTCCGGTACGCTAATCTATTTATAACGGTGCCAGGATGTAAAAAACGTGTCAGAAACTCCTTTAGTCTCTTTTAAACTGAATTTTAATGATTAGAAACAAGAGAAGCGTCAGATCAGCGTCATCAGCTACGTTTCCTGGTGGACTTGTGACGGTAAACCTGCAGCTGCCGTGACCTCCAGCTGACCCTTGTGAGCCCAATACGACTAAAGCAGGTTTGTAAAGTAAAATAATGAATGAATTAGAACAAATGTTGTTGAAACCAAAATGTAGAAGCAACATGTTGAAGCTCTACTCTGGAGCTCTACTCTGGAGCTCTACTCTGCAGCTCTGGAGCCCTGGAGCTCTACTCTGGAGCTCTACTCTGCAGCTCTGGAGCTCTACTCTGGAGCTCTACTCTGGAGCTCTGGAGCTCTACTCTGGAGCTCTACTCTGGAGCTCTGGAGCTCTACTCTGGAGCTCTACTCTGGAGCTCTACTCTGGAGCTCTGGAGCTCTACTCTGGAGCTCTACTCTGGAGCTCTACTCTGGAGCTCTACTCTGGAGCTCTGCAGCTCTACTCTGGAGCTCTACTCTGCAGCTCTGGAGCTCTACTCTGGAGCTCTGGAGCTCTACTCTGGAGCTCTACTCTGGAGCTCTGGAGCTCTACTCTGCAGCTCTACTCTGGAGCTCTACTCTGGAGCTCTACTCTGGAGCTCTACTCTGGAGCTCTACTCTGCAGCTCTGGAGCTCTACTCTGGAGCTCTACTCTGGAGCTCTGGAGCTCTACTCTGGAGCTCTACTCTGGAGCTCTGGAGCTCTACTCTGGAGCTCTACTCTGGAGCTCTGCAGCTCTACTCTGGAGCTCTACTCTGCAGCTCTGGAGCTCTACTCTGGAGCTCTGGAGCTCTACTCTGCAGCTCTACTCTGGAGCTCTACTCTGGAGCTCTACTCTGGAGCTCTACTCTGGAGCTCTACTCTGGAGCTCTACTCTGGAGCTCTGGAGCTCTACTCTGCAGCTCTACTCTGCAGCTCTGGAGCTCTACTCTGGAGCTCTACTCTGGAGCTCTACTCTGGAGCTCTGGAGCTCTACTCTGGAGCTCTACTCTGGAGCTCTACTCTGGAGCTCTACTCTGCAGCTCTGGAGCTCTACTCTGGAGCTCTACTCTGGAGCTCTACTCTGGAGCTCTACTCTGGAGCTCTACTCTGCAGCTCTGGAGCTCTACTCTGGAGCTCTACTCTGGAGCTCTACTCTGCAGCTCTGGAGCTCTACTCTGGAGCTCTACTCTGGAGCTCTGGAGCTCTACTCTGGAGCTCTGGAGCTCTACTCTGCAGCTCTACTCTGGAGCTCTGCAGCTCTACTCTGGAGCTCTACTCTGGAGCTCTACTCTGGAGCTCTACTCTGCAGCTCTGGAGCTCTACTCTGGAGCTCTACTCTGGAGCTCTACTCTGGAGCTCTACTCTGGAGCTCTACTCTGCAGCTCTGGAGCTCTACTCTGGAGCTCTACTCTGGAGCTCTGCAGCTCTACTCTGGAGCTCTACTCTGCAGCTCTGGAGCTCTACTCTGGAGCTCTGGAGCTCTACTCTGGAGCTCTACTCTGGAGCTCTGGAGCTCTACTCTGCAGCTCTACTCTGGAGCTCTACTCTGGAGCTCTACTCTGGAGCTCTACTCTGGAGCTCTACTCTGGAGCTCTACTCTGCAGCTCTGGAGCTCTACTCTGGAGCTCTACTCTGGAGCTCTACTCTGGAGCTCTACTCTGGAGCTCTACTCTGGAGCTCTACTCTGGAGCTCTACTCTGGAGCTCTACTCTGCAGCTCTACTCTGCAGCTCTACTCTGGAGCTCTACTCTGGAGCTCTACTCTGGAGCTCTACTCTGGAGCTCTGGAGCTCTACTCTGCAGCTCTACTCTGCAGCTCTACTCTGGAGCTCTACTCTGGAGCTCTGGAGCTCTACTCTGGAGCTCTACTCTGGAGCTCTACTCTGGAGCTCTACTCTGCAGCTCTGGAGCTCTACTCTGGAGCTCTACTCTGGAGCTCTACTCTGGAGCTCTACTCTGGAGCTCTACTCTGCAGCTCTGGAGCTCTACTCTGGAGCTCTACTCTGGAGCTCTGGAGCTCTACTCTGGAGCTCTGGAGCTCTACTCTGCAGCTCTACTCTGGAGCTCTACTCTGCAGCTCTGGAGCTCTACTCTGGAGCTCTGGAGCTCTACTCTGCAGCTCTACTCTGGAGCTCTACTCTGGAGCTCTACTCTGGAGCTCTGGAGCTCTACTCTGGAGCTCTGGAGCTCTACTCTGGAGCTCTGCAGCTCTACTCTGGAGCTCTGGAGCTCTACTCTGGAGCTCTGGAGCTCTACTCTGCAGCTCTACTCTGGAGCTCTGGAGCTCTACTCTGGAGCTCTACTCTGCAGCTCTGGAGCTCTACTCTGGAGCTCTACTCTGGAGCTCTGGAGCTCTACTCTGGAGCTCTACTCTGGAGCTCTACTCTGGAGCTCTACTCTGGAGCTCTGGAGCTCTACTCTGGAGCTCTACTCTGGAGCTCTACTCTGGAGCTCTACTCTGGAGCTCTGCAGCTCTACTCTGGAGCTCTACTCTGGAGCTCTACTCTGGAGCTCTACTCTGGAGCTCTGGAGCTCTACTCTGGAGCTCTGGAGCTCTACTCTGGAGCTCTGCAGCTCTACTCTGGAGCTCTGGAGCTCTACTCTGGAGCTTTACTCTGGAGCTCTACTCTGGAGCTCTACTCTGGAGCTCTGGAGCTCTACTCTGGAGCTCTACTCTGGAGCTCTGCAGCTCTACTCTGGAGCTCTACTCTGGAGCTCTGCAGCTCTACTCTGGAGCTCTGGAGCTCTACTCTGGAGCTCTACTCTGCAGCTCTGGAGCTCTACTCTGGAGCTCTACTCTGGAGCTCTGGAGCTCTACTCTGGAGCTCTACTCTGGAGCTCTGGAGCTCTACTCTGGAGCTCTACTCTGCAGCTCTGGAGCTCTACTCTGGAGCTCTACTCTGCAGCTCTGCAGCTCTACTCTGGAGCTCTACTCTGGAGCTCTACTCTGGAGCTCTACTCTGGAGCTCTGGAGCTCTACTCTGGAGCTCTACTCTGCAGCTCTGGAGCTCTGGAGCTCTACTCTGGAGCTCTACTCTGGAGCTCTACTCTGGAGCTCTGGAGCTCTACTCTGGAGCTCTACTCTGCAGCTCTGGAGCTCTACTCTGGAGCTCTACTCTGGAGCTCTGGAGCTCTACTCTGGAGCTCTACTCTGGAGCTCTGCAGCTCTACTCTGGAGCTCTACTCTGCAGCTCTGGAGCTCTACTCTGGAGCTCTGGAGCTCTACTCTGCAGCTCTACTCTGGAGCTCTACTCTGGAGCTCTACTCTGGAGCTCTACTCTGGAGCTCTGGAGCTCTACTCTGCAGCTCTACTCTGCAGCTCTGGAGCTCTACTCTGGAGCTCTACTCTGGAGCTCTACTCTGGAGCTCTACTCTGGAGCTCTACTCTGCAGCTCTGGAGCTCTACTCTGGAGCTCTACTCTGGAGCTCTACTCTGGAGCTCTACTCTGGAGCTCTACTCTGCAGCTCTGGAGCTCTACTCTGGAGCTCTACTCTGGAGCTCTACTCTGCAGCTCTGGAGCTCTACTCTGGAGCTCTACTCTGGAGCTCTGGAGCTCTACTCTGGAGCTCTGGAGCTCTACTCTGCAGCTCTACTCTGGAGCTCTACTCTGGAGCTCTGCAGCTCTACTCTGGAGCTCTACTCTGCAGCTCTGGAGCTCTACTCTGGAGCTCTGGAGCTCTACTCTGCAGCTCTACTCTGGAGCTCTACTCTGGAGCTCTACTCTGGAGCTCTGGAGCTCTACTCTGGAGCTCTGGAGCTCTACTCTGCAGCTCTGCAGCTCTACTCTGGAGCTCTGCAGCTCTACTCTGGAGCTCTGGAGCTCTACTATGGAGCTCTGGAGCTCTACTCTGCAGCTCTACTCTGGAGCTCTGGAGCTCTACTCTGGAGCTCTACTCTGCAGCTCTACTCTGGAGCTCTGGAGCTCTACTCTGGAGCTCTACTCTGGAGCTCTACTCTGGAGCTCTGGAGCTCTACTCTGGAGCTCTACTCTGGAGCTCTACTCTGGAGCTCTACTCTGGAGCTCTACTCTGCAGCTCTGGAGCTCTACTCTGGAGCTCTACTCTGGAGCTCTACTCTGCAGCTCTGGAGCTCTACTCTGGAGCTC
The DNA here is from genome assembly GCF_033807715.1 of Cololabis saira. Classification (NCBI taxonomy): domain Eukaryota; kingdom Metazoa; phylum Chordata; class Actinopteri; order Beloniformes; family Belonidae; genus Cololabis; species Cololabis saira. Next base: position 46,716,779 of record NC_084600.1, on the reverse strand, counting down.
TACTCTGGAGCTCTGGAGCTCTACTCTGGAGCTCTGGAGCTCTACTCTGCAGCTCTACTCTGGAGCTCTACTCTGGAGCTCTACTCTGCAGCTCTGGAGCTCTACTCTGGAGCTCTGGAGCTCTACTCTGCAGCTCTACTCTGGAGCTCTACTCTGGAGCTCTACTCTGGAGCTCTGGAGCTCTACTCTGGAGCTCTGGAGCTCTACTCTGGAGCTCTGCAGCTCTACTCTGGAGCTCTGGAGCTCTACTCTGGAGCTCTGGAGCTCTACTCTGCAGCTCTACTCTGGAGCTCTGGAGCTCTACTCTGGAGCTCTACTCTGCAGCTCTACTCTGGAGCTCTGGAGCTCTACTCTGGAGCTCTACTCTGGAGCTCTACTCTGGAGCTCTACTCTGGAGCTCTGGAGCTCTACTCTGGAGCTCTACTCTGGAGCTCTACTCTGGAGCTCTACTCTGGAGCTCTACTCTGGAGCTCTACTCTGGAGCTATACTCTGGAGCTCTGGAGCTCTACTCTGGAGCTCTACTCTGGAGCTCTACTCTGGAGCTCTGGAGCTCTACTCTGGAGCTCTGGAGCTCTACTCTGGAGCTCTGCAGCTCTACTCTGGAGCTTTACTCTGGAGCTCTACTCTGGAGCTCTACTCTGGAGCTATACTCTGGAGCTCTGGAGCTCTACTCTGGAGCTTTACTCTGGAGCTCTACTCTGGAGCTCTACTCTGGAGCTCTGGAGCTCTACTCTGGAGCTCTACTCTGGAGCTCTGCAGCTCTACTCTGGAGCTCTGGAGCTCTACTCTGGAGCTCTACTCTGCAGCTCTGGAGCTCTACTCTGGAGCTCTACTCTGGAGCTCTGGAGCTCTACTCTGGAGCTCTGGAGCTCTACTCTGGAGCTCTACTCTGCAGCTCTGGAGCTCTGCAGCTCTACTCTGGAGCTCTACTCTGGAGCTCTGGAGCTCTACTCTGGAGCTCTGGAGCTCTACTCTGCAGCTCTACTCTGGAGCTCTACTCTGGAGCTCTGCAGCTCTACTCTGGAGCTCTACTCTGCAGCTCTGGAGCTCTACTCTGGAGCTCTGGAGCTCTACTCTGCAGCTCTACTCTGGAGCTCTACTCTGGAGCTCTACTCTGGAGCTCTGGAGCTCTACTCTGGAGCTCTGGAGCTCTACTCTGCAGCTCTGCAGCTCTACTCTGGAGCTCTGGAGCTCTACTATGGAGCTCTGGAGCTCTACTCTGCAGCTCTACTCTGGAGCTCTGGAGCTCTACTCTGGAGCTCTACTCTGCAGCTCTACTCTGGAGCTCTGGAGCTCTACTCTGGAGCTCTACTCTGGAGCTCTACTCTGGAGCTCTACTCTGGAGCTCTGGAGCTCTACTCTGCAGCTCTACTCTGCAGCTCTACTCTGGAGCTCTACTCTGGAGCTCTGGAGCTCTACTCTGGAGCTCTACTCTGGAGCTCTACTCTGGAGCTCTACTCTGCAGCTCTGGAGCTCTACTCTGGAGCTCTACTCTGGAGCTCTACTCTGGAGCTCTACTCTGGAGCTCTACTCTGCAGCTCTGGAGCTCTACTCTGGAGCTCTACTCTGGAGCTCTACTCTGCAGCTCTGGAGCTCTACTCTGGAGCTCTACTCTGGAGCTCTGGAGCTCTACTCTGGAGCTCTGGAGCTCTACTCTGCAGCTCTACTCTGGAGCTCTACTCTGCAGCTCTGGAGCTCTACTCTGGAGCTCTGGAGCTCTACTCTGCAGCTCTACTCTGGAGCTCTACTCTGGAGCTCTACTCTGGAGCTCTGGAGCTCTACTCTGGAGCTCTGGAGCTCTACTCTGGAGCTCTGCAGCTCTACTCTGGAGCTCTGGAGCTCTACTCTGGAGCTCTGGAGCTCTACTCTGCAGCTCTACTCTGGAGCTCTGGAGCTCTACTCTGGAGCTCTACTCTGGAGCTCTACTCTGGAGCTCTACTCTGGAGCTCTGGAGCTCTACTCTGGAGCTCTACTCTGGAGCTCTACTCTGGAGCTCTACTCTGGAGCTCTGCAGCTCTACTCTGGAGCTCTACTCTGGAGCTCTACTCTGGAGCTATACTCTGGAGCTCTGGAGCTCTACTCTGGAGCTCTACTCTGGAGCTCTACTCTGGAGCTCTGGAGCTCTACTCTGGAGCTCTGGAGCTCTACTCTGGAGCTCTGCAGCTCTACTCTGGAGCTCTGGAGCTCTACTCTGGAGCTTTACTCTGGAGCTCTACTCTGGAGCTCTACTCTGGAGCTCTGGAGCTCTACTCTGGAGCTCTACTCTGGAGCTCTGCAGCTCTACTCTGGAGCTCTGGAGCTCTACTCTGGAGCTCTGGAGCTCTACTCTGGAGCTCTACTCTGCAGCTCTGGAGCTCTGCAGCTCTACTCTGGAGCTCTACTCTGGAGCTCTACTCTGGAGCTCTGGAGCTCTACTCTGGAGCTCTACTCTGCAGCTCTGGAGCTCTGCAGCTCTACTCTGGAGCTCTACTCTGGAGCTCTACTCTGGAGCTCTACTCTGGAGCTCTGGAGCTCTACTCTGGAGCTCTACTCTGCAGCTCTGGAGCTCTGGAGCTCTACTCTGGAGCTCTACTCTGGAGCTCTACTCTGGAGCTCTGGAGCTCTACTCTGGAGCTCTACTCTGCAGCTCTGGAGCTCTACTCTGGAGCTCTACTCTGGAGCTCTGGAGCTCTACTCTGGAGCTCTACTCTGGAGCTCTGCAGCTCTACTCTGGAGCTCTACTCTGCAGCTCTGGAGCTCTACTCTGGAGCTCTGGAGCTCTACTCTGCAGCTCTACTCTGGAGCTCTACTCTGGAGCTCTACTCTGGAGCTCTACTCTGGAGCTCTGGAGCTCTACTCTGCAGCTCTACTCTGCAGCTCTGGAGCTCTACTCTGGAGCTCTACTCTGGAGCTCTACTCTGGAGCTCTACTCTGCAGCTCTGGAGCTCTACTCTGGAGCTCTACTCTGGAGCTCTACTCTGGAGCTCTGGAGCTCTACTCTGGAGCTCTGGAGCTCTACTCTGCAGCTCTACTCTGGAGCTCTACTCTGGAGCTCTGCAGCTCTACTCTGGAGCTCTACTCTGCAGCTCTGGAGCTCTACTCTGGAGCTCTGGAGCTCTACTCTGCAGCTCTACTCTGGAGCTCTACTCTGGAGCTCTACTCTGGAGCTCTGGAGCTCTACTCTGGAGCTCTGGAGCTCTACTCTGCAGCTCTGCAGCTCTACTCTGGAGCTCTGCAGCTCTACTCTGGAGCTCTGGAGCTCTACTATGGAGCTCTGGAGCTCTACTCTGCAGCTCTACTCTGGAGCTCTGGAGCTCTACTCTGCAGCTCTACTCTGGAGCTCTACTCTGGAGCTCTGCAGCTCTACTCTGGAGCTCTACTCTGGAGCTCTACTCTGGAGCTATACTCTGGAGCTCTGGAGCTCTACTCTGGAGCTCTACTCTGGAGCTCTGGAGCTCTACTCTGGAGCTCTGGAGCTCTACTCTGGAGCTCTGCAGCTCTACTCTGGAGCTCTGGAGCTCTACTCTGGAGCTCTACTCTGGAGCTCTACTCTGGAGCTCTGGAGCTCTACTCTGGAGCTCTGGAGCTCTACTCTGGAGCTTTACTCTGGAGCTCTACTCTGGAGCTCTACTCTGGAGCTCTGGAGCTCTACTCTGCAGCTCTGGAGCTCTACTCTGGAGCTCTGGAGCTCTACTCTGGAGCTCTACTCTGGAGCTCTGGAGCTCTACTCTGGAGCTCTACTCTGCAGCTCTGGAGCTCTGCAGCTCTACTCTGGAGCTCTACTCTGGAGCTCTACTCTGGAGCTCTACTCTGGAGCTCTGGAGCTCTACTCTGGAGCTCTACTCTGCAGCTCTGGAGCTCTGGAGCTCTACTCTGGAGCTCTACTCTGGAGCTCTACTCTGGAGCTCTACTCTGGAGCTCTGGAGCTCTACTCTGGAGCTCTACTCTGGAGCTCTGGAGCTCTGGAGCTCTACTCTGCAGCTCTACTCTGCAGCTCTGGAGCTCTGGAGCTCTACTCTGGAGCTCTACTTTAACGGGAGGTTTGAACGGCTAAAAAAAACCCTGCAGGATCAGGATGTAGCCTAGCATCAAGATGGAAATCAATGAGGTAGAAAATAAACCTTCAGGTCTACGGCCGCCCCCCTTTGCCCCCCAGGACCCGTCACTTCCACTTTTTTGAGTTTTTTCCTCAAAATCTAAATTTTTTTCTCAACATTTTGACTTTTTTCTCAAAATTTTGACTTATTTCTCAAAATTTTGACTTTTTTCCTCAAAATCTTGACTTTTTTCTCGACATTTTGAGTTTTTTCTAGAAATTTTGACTTTTTTCTAGAAATGTTGACTTTTTTTCTCGAAATTTTGAGTTTTTTCTAGAAATTTTGACTTTTTTCTAGAAATGTTGACTTTTTTTTTCGAAATTTTGAGTTTTTTCTAGAAATGTTGACTTTTTTTCTCGAAATTTTGACTTTTTTCTCGAAATTCTGACTTTTTTCTCGAAATCTTGACTTTTTTCTCGAAATTTTGAGTTTTTTTCTCGAAATTTTGACTTTTTTCTCAAAATTTTGACTTTTTTCCTCAACATTTTGACTTTTTTTTCGAAATTTTGCCTTTTTTCTTGAAATTTTGACTTTTGTCTCGAAATCTTGACTTTTTTCTCGAAATTTTGAGTTTTTTTCTCGAAATTTGGACTTTTTTCTCAAAATTTTGACTTTTTTCTCGACATTTTGAATTTTTTCTCGACATTTTGAGTTTTTTCTCAACATTTTGATTTTTTTCTCGAAATTTTGACTTTTTTCTCAAAATTTTGACTTTTTTCTCGACATTTTGAGTTTTTTCTCAAAATTTTGACTTTTTTCTAAAAATTTTGACTTTTTTCTCGAAATTTGGACTTTTTTCTCGAAATCTTGACTTTTTTCTTCAACATTTTCACTTTTTTCTCGAAATTTTGACTTTTTTCTCGAAATCTTGACTTTTTTCTTCAACATTTTCACTTTTTTCTTGACGCCCCCCTTCAGGTCTACCCCCCTTCAGGTCTACCCCCCTTCAGGTCTACCCCCCTTCAGGTCTACGGTCCCTTCAGGTCTACGGCCGCCCCCCTTTGCCCCCCAGGACCCGTCACTTCCACTTTTTTGAGTTTTTTCCTCAAAATCCTAATTTTTTTCTCAACATTTTGACTTTTTTCTCAACATTTTCACTTTTTTCTCAAAATTTTGACTTTTTTCTCGACATTTTGACTTTTTTCTCGACATTTTGAGTTTTTTCTAGAAATTTTGACTTTTTTCTAGAAATGTTGACTTTTTTTCTCGAAATTTTGAGTTTTTTCTAGAAATTTTGACTTTTTTCTAGAAATGTTGACTTTTTTTCTCGAAATTTTGACTTTTTTCTCGAAATCTTGACTTTTTTCTCGAAATTTTGAGTTTTTTTCTCGAAATTTTGACTTTTTTCTCAAAATTTTGACTTTTTTCCTCAACATTTTGACTTTTTTTCGAAATTTTGACTTTTTTCTTGAAATTTTGACTTTTGTCTCGAAATCTTGACTTTTTTCTCGAAATTTTGAGTTTTTTTCTCGAAATTTGGACTTTTTTCTCAAAATTTTGACTTTTTTCTCGACATTTTGAATTTTTTCTCGACATTTTGAGTTTTTTCTCAACATTTTGACTTTTTTCTCGAAATTTTGACTTTTTTCTCAAAATTTTGACTTTTTTCTCGACATTTTGAGTTTTTTCTCAAAATTTTGACTTTTTTCTAAAAATTTTGACTTTTTTCTCGAAATTTGGACTTTTTTCTCGAAATCTTGACTTTTTTCTTCAACATTTTCACTTTTTTCTCGACGCCCCCCTTCAGGTCTACCCCCCTTCAGGTCTACAGTCCCTTCAGGTCTACAGTCCCTTCAGGTCTACAGTCCCTTCAGGTCTACCCCCTTCAGGTCTACGGTCCCTTCAGGTCTACCCCCTTCAGGTCTACGGTCCCTTCAGGTCTACAGTCCCTTCAGGTCTACGGTCCCTTCAGGTCTACAGTCCCTTCAGGTCTACAGTCCCTTCAGGTCTACAGTCCCTTCAGGTCTACCCCCTTCAGGTCTACAGTCCCTTCAGGTCTACAGTCCCTTCAGGTCTACCCCCTTCAGGTCTACCCCCTTCAGGTCTACCCCCTTCAGGTCTACAGTCCCTTCAGGTCTACAGTCCCTTCAGGTCTACAGTCCCTTCAGGTCTACCCCCTTCAGGTCTACAGTCCCTTCAGGTCTACAGTCCCTTCAGGTCTACCCCCTTCAGGTCTACAGTCCCTTCAGGTCTACAGTCCCTTCAGGTCTACAGTCCCTTCAGGTCTACAGTCCCTTCAGGTCTACAGTCCCTTCAGGTCTACCCCCTTCAGGTCTACCCCCTTCAGGTCTACCCCCTTCAGGTCTACAGTCCCTTCAGGTCTACAGTCCCTTCAGGTCTACAGTCCCTTCAGGTCTACAGTCCCTTCAGGTCTACAGTCCCTTCAGGTCTACAGTCCCTTCAGGTCTACAGTCCCTTCAGGTCTACAGTCCCTTCAGGTCTACAGTCCCTTCAGGTCTACAGTCCCTTCAGGTCTACAGTCCCTTCAGGTCTACAGTCCCTTCAGGTCTACAGTCCCTTCAGGTCTACCCCCTTCAGGTCTACCCCCTTCAGGTCTACAGTCCCTTCAGGTCTACAGTCCCTTCAGGTCTACAGTCCCTTCAGGTCTACAGTCCCTTCAGGTCTACAGTCCCTTCAGGTCTACGGTCCCTTCAGGTCTACAGTCCCTTCAGGTCTACCCCCTTCAGGTCTACAGTCCCTTCAGGTCTACAGTCCCTTCAGGTCTACAGTCCCTTCAGGTCTACAGTCCCTTCAGGTCTACAGTCCCTTCAGGTCTACAGTCCCTTCAGGTCTACAGTCCCTTCAGGTCTACCCCCTTCAGGTCTACAGTCCCTTCAGGTCTACGGTCCCTTCAGGTCTACAGTCCCTTCAGGTCTACAGTCCCTTCAGGTCTACCCCCTTCAGGTCTACAGTCCCTTCAGGTCTACGGTCCCTTCAGGTCTACAGTCCCTTCAGGTCTACAGTCCCTTCAGGTCTACGGTCCCTTCAGGTCTACAGTCCCTTCAGGTCTACAGTCCCTTCAGGTCTACCCCCTTCAGGTCTACAGTCCCTTCAGGTCTACAGTCCCTTCAGGTCTACCCCCTTCAGGTCTACGGTCCCTTCAGGTCTACCCCCTTCAGGTCTACAGTCCCTTCAGGTCTACAGTCCCTTCAGGTCTACAGTCCCTTCAGGTCTACAGTCCCTTCAGGTCTACAGTCCCTTCAGGTCTACCCCCTTCAGGTCTACAGTCCCTTCAGGTCTACAGTCCCTTCAGGTCTACGGTCCCTTCAGGTCTACAGTCCCTTCAGGTCTACAGTCCCTTCAGGTCTACAGTCCCTTCAGGTCTACCCCCTTCAGGTCTACAGTCCCTTCAGGTCTACAGTCCCTTCAGGTCTACAGTCCCTTCAGGTCTACAGTCCCTTCAGGTCTACAGTCCCTTCAGGTCTACAGTCCCTTCAGGTCTACGGTCCCTTCAGGTCTACAGTCCCTTCAGGTCTACAGTCCCTTCAGGTCTACAGTCCCTTCAGGTCTACAGTCCCTTCAGGTCTACAGTCCCTTCAGGTCTACAGTCCCTTCAGGTCTACAGTCCCTTCAGGTCTACAGTCCCTTCAGGTCTACCCCCTTCAGGTCTACAGTCCCTTCAGGTCTACAGTCCCTTCAGGTCTACCCCCTTCAGGTCTACAGTCCCTTCAGGTCTACCCCCTTCAGGTCTACAGTCCCTTCAGGTCTACGGTCCCTTCAGGTCTACCCCCTTCAGGTCTACAGTCCCTTCAGGTCTACAGTCCCTTCAGGTCTACAGTCCCTTCAGGTCTACAGTCCCTTCAGGTCTACAGTCCCTTCAGGTCTACAGTCCCTTCAGGTCTACGGTCCCTTCAGGTCTACAGTCCCTTCAGGTCTACAGTCCCTTCAGGTCTACCCCCTTCAGGTCTACAGTCCCTTCAGGTCTACAGTCCCTTCAGGTCTACAGTCCCTTCAGGTCTACAGTCCCTTCAGGTCTACCCCCTTCAGGTCTACAGTCCCTTCAGGTCTACAGTCCCTTCAGGTCTACCCCCTTCAGGTCTACAGTCCCTTCAGGTCTACGGTCCCTTCAGGTCTACCCCCTTCAGGTCTACAGTCCCTTCAGGTCTACAGTCCCTTCAGGTCTACAGTCCCTTCAGGTCTACAGTCCCTTCAGGTCTACCCCCTTCAGGTCTACAGTCCCTTCAGGTCTACAGTCCCTTCAGGTCTACAGTCCCTTCAGGTCTACCCCCTTCAGGTCTACAGTCCCTTCAGGTCTACAGTCCCTTCAGGTCTACAGTCCCTTCAGGTCTACAGTCCCTTCAGGTCTACAGTCCCTTCAGGTCTACAGCCCCTTCAGGTCTACAGTCCCTTCAGGTCTACGGTCCCTTCAGGTCTACAGTCCCTTCAGGTCTACCCCCTTCAGGTCTACCCCCTTCAGGTCTACAGTCCCTTCAGGTCTACAGTCCCTTCAGGTCTACAGTCCCTTCAGGTCTACGGTCCCTTCAGGTCTACCCCCTTCAGGTCTACCCCCTTCAGGTCTACAGTCCCTTCAGGTCTACAGTCCCTTCAGGTCTACAGTCCCTTCAGGTCTACCCCCTTCAGGTCTACAGTCCCTTCAGGTCTACAGTCCCTTCAGGTCTACAGTCCCTTCAGGTCTACAGTCCCTTCAGGTCTACAGTCCCTTCAGGTCTACAGTCCCTTCAGGTCTACAGTCCCTTCAGGTCTACAGTCCCTTCAGGTCTACAGTCCCTTCAGGTCTACAGTCCCTTCAGGTCTACAGTCCCTTCAGGTCTACCCCCTTCAGGTCTACAGTCCCTTCAGGTCTACAGTCCCTTCAGGTCTACAGTCCCTTCAGGTCTACCCCCTTCAGGTCTACAGTCCCTTCAGGTCTACAGTCCCTTCAGGTCTACAGTCCCTTCAGGTCTACAGTCCCTTCAGGTCTACAGTCCCTTCAGGTCTACAGTCCCTTCAGGTCTACAGTCCCTTCAGGTCTACAGTCCCTTCAGGTCTACAGTCCCTTCAGGTCTACAGTCCCTTCAGGTCTACCCCCTTCAGGTCTACCCCCTTCAGGTCTACAGTCCCTTCAGGTCTACAGTCCCTTCAGGTCTACCCCCTTCAGGTCTACAGTCCCTTCAGGTCTACGGTCCCTTCAGGTCTACCCCCTTCAGGTCTACCCCCTTCAGGTCTACAGTCCCTTCAGGTCTACAGTCCCTTCAGGTCTACAGTCCCTTCAGGTCTACAGTCCCTTCAGGTCTACCCCCTTCAGGTCTACAGTCCCTTCAGGTCTACAGTCCCTTCAGGTCTACAGTCCCTTCAGGTCTACAGTCCCTTCAGGTCTACAGTCCCTTCAGGTCTACAGTCCCTTCAGGTCTACGGTCCCTTCAGGTCTACCCCCTTCAGGTCTACCCCCTTCAGGTCTACCCCCTTCAGGTCTACAGTCCCTTCAGGTCTACGGTCCCTTCAGGTCTACCCCCTTCAGGTCTACAGTCCCTTCAGGTCTACAGTCCCTTCAGGTCTACAGTCCCTTCAGGTCTACAGTCCCTTCAGGTCTACCCCCTTCAGGTCTACAGTCCCTTCAGGTCTACAGTCCCTTCAGGTCTACCCCCTTCAGGTCTACAGTCCCTTCAGGTCTACAGTCCCTTCAGGTCTACAGTCCCTTCAGGTCTACAGTCCCTTCAGGTCTACAGTCCCTTCAGGTCTACCCCCTTCAGGTCTACAGTCCCTTCAGGTCTACAGTCCCTTCAGGTCTACAGTCCCTTCAGGTCTACAGTCCCTTCAGGTCTACCCCCTTCAGGTCTACAGTCCCTTCAGGTCTACAGTCCCTTCAGGTCTACCCCCTTCAGGTCTACCCCTTCAGGTCTACAGTCCCTTCAGGTCTACAGTCCCTTCAGGTCTACAGTCCCTTCAGGTCTACAGTCCCTTCAGGTCTACAGTCCCTTCAGGTCTACGGTCCCTTCAGGTCTACAGTCCCTTCAGGTCTACAGTCCCTTCAGGTCTACGGTCCCTTCAGGTCTACAGTCCCTTCAGGTCTACAGTCCCTTCAGGTCTACGGTCCCTTCAGGTCTACCCCCTTCAGGTCTACAGTCCCTTCAGGTCTACAGTCCCTTCAGGTCTACAGTCCCTTCAGGTCTACCCCCTTCAGGTCTACAGTCCCTTCAGGTCTACCCCCTTCAGGTCTACAGTCCCTTCAGGTCTACAGTCCCTTCAGGTCTACAGTCCCTTCAGGTCTACCCCCTTCAGGTCTACAGTCCCTTCAGGTCTACAGTCCCTTCAGGTCTACAGTCCCTTCAGGTCTACAGTCCCTTCAGGTCTACAGTCCCTTCAGGTCTACAGTCCCTTCAGGTCTACCCCCTTCAGGTCTACAGTCCCTTCAGGTCTACAGTCCCTTCAGGTCTACCCCCTTCAGGTCTACCCCCTTCAGGTCTACAGTCCCTTCAGGTCTACAGTCCCTTCAGGTCTACAGTCCCTTCAGGTCTACAGTCCCTTCAGGTCTACCCCCTTCAGGTCTACAGTCCCTTCAGGTCTACAGTCCCTTCAGGTCTACCCCCTTCAGGTCTACAGTCCCTTCAGGTCTACAGTCCCTTCAGGTCTACAGTCCCTTCAGGTCTACAGTCCCTTCAGGTCTACAGTCCCTTCAGGTCTACAGTCCCTTCAGGTCTACAGTCCCTTCAGGTCTACCCCCTTCAGGTCTACAGTCCCTTCAGGTCTACAGTCCCTTCAGGTCTACAGTCCCTTCAGGTCTACGGTCCCTTCAGGTCTACAGTCCCTTCAGGTCTACAGTCCCTTCAGGTCTACCCCCTTCAGGTCTACCCCCTTCAGGTCTACAGTCCCTTCAGGTCTACAGTCCCTTCAGGTCTACCCCCTTCAGGTCTACCCCCTTCAGGTCTACAGTCCCTTCAGGTCTACAGTCCCTTCAGGTCTACAGTCCCTTCAGGTCTACGGTCCCTTCAGGTCTACAGTCCCTTCAGGTCTACAGTCCCTTCAGGTCTACAGTCCCTTCAGGTCTACAGTCCCTTCAGGTCTACAGTCCCTTCAGGTCTACAGTCCCTTCAGGTCTACGGTCCCTTCAGGTCTACAGTCCCTTCAGGTCTACAGTCCCTTCAGGTCTACCCCCTTCAGGTCTACAGTCCCTTCAGGTCTACAGTCCCTTCAGGTCTACAGTCCCTTCAGGTCTACAGTCCCTTCAGGTCTACCCCCTTCAGGTCTACAGTCCCTTCAGGTCTACAGTCCCTTCAGGTCTACCCCCTTCAGGTCTACAGTCCCTTCAGGTCTACCCCCTTCAGGTCTACCCCCTTCAGGTCTACAGTCCCTTCAGGTCTACAGTCCCTTCAGGTCTACAGTCCCTTCAGGTCTACAGTCCCTTCAGGTCTACCCCCTTCAGGTCTACAGTCCCTTCAGGTCTACAGTCCCTTCAGGTCTACAGTCCCTTCAGGTCTACGGTCCCTTCAGGTCTACGGTCCCTTCAGGTCTACCCCCTTCAGGTCTACCCCCTTCAGGTCTACCCCCTTCAGGTCTACAGTCCCTTCAGGTCTACAGTCCCTTCAGGTCTACAGTCCCTTCAGGTCTACAGTCCCTTCAGGTCTACAGTCCCTTCAGGTCTACAGTCCCTTCAGGTCTACAGTCCCTTCAGGTCTACCCCCTTCAGGTCTACAGTCCCTTCAGGTCTACAGTCCCTTCAGGTCTACGGTCCCTTCAGGTCTACAGTCCCTTCAGGTCTACAGTCCCTTCAGGTCTACAGTCCCTTCAGGTCTACAGTCCCTTCAGGTCTACAGTCCCTTCAGGTCTACAGTCCCTTCAGGTCTACGGTCCCTTCAGGTCTACCCCCTTCAGGTCTACAGTCCCTTCAGGTCTACAGTCCCTTCAGGTCTACAGTCCCTTCAGGTCTACAGTCCCTTCAGGTCTACAGTCCCTTCAGGTCTACGGTCCCTTCAGGTCTACAGTCCCTTCAGGTCTACAGTCCCTTCAGGTCTACAGTCCCTTCAGGTCTACAGTCCCTTCAGGTCTACGGTCCCTTCAGGTCTACAGTCCCTTCAGGTCTACAGTCCCTTCAGGTCTACAGTCCCTTCAGGTCTACCCCCTTCAGGTCTACAGTCCCTTCAGGTCTACAGTCCCTTCAGGTCTACAGTCCCTTCAGGTCTACGGTCCCTTCAGGTCTACAGTCCCTTCAGGTCTACAGTCCCTTCAGGTCTACAGTCCCTTCAGGTCTACCCCCTTCAGGTCTACGGTCCCTTCAGGTCTACAGTCCCTTCAGGTCTACAGTCCCTTCAGGTCTACAGTCCCTTCAGGTCTACCCCCTTCAGGTCTACCCCCTTCAGGTCTACAGTCCCTTCAGGTCTACAGTCCCTTCAGGTCTACAGTCCCTTCAGGTCTACCCCCTTCAGGTCTACGGTCCCTTCAGGTCTACAGTCCCTTCAGGTCTACAGTCCCTTCAGGTCTACAGTCCCTTCAGGTCTACGGTCCCTTCAGGTCTACGGTCCCTTCAGGTCTACCCCCTTCAGGTCTACAGTCCCTTCAGGTCTACAGTCCCTTCAGGTCTACCCCCTTCAGGTCTACAGTCCCTTCAGGTCTACAGTCCCTTCAGGTCTACGGTCCCTTCAGGTCTACAGTCCCTTCAGGTCTACAGTCCCTTCAGGTCTACAGTCCCTTCAGGTCTACAGTCCCTTCAGGTCTACAGTCCCTTCAGGTCTACAGTCCCTTCAGGTCTACAGTCCCTTCAGGTCTACAGTCCCTTCAGGTCTACAGTCCCTTCAGGTCTACAGTCCCTTCAGGTCTACCCCCTTCAGGTCTACAGTCCCTTCAGGTCTACAGTCCCTTCAGGTCTACCCCCTTCAGGTCTACAGTCCCTTCAGGTCTACAGTCCCTTCAGGTCTACAGTCCCTTCAGGTCTACCCCCTTCAGGTCTACAGTCCCTTCAGGTCTACAGTCCCTTCAGGTCTACAGTCCCTTCAGGTCTACAGTCCCTTCAGGTCTACAGTCCCTTCAGGTCTACAGTCCCTTCAGGTCTACAGTCCCTTCAGGTCTACAGTCCCTTCAGGTCTACAGTCCCTTCAGGTCTACAGTCCCTTCAGGTCTACAGTCCCTTCAGGTCTACCCCCTTCAGGTCTACCCCCTTCAGGTCTACAGTCCCTTCAGGTCTACCCCCTTCAGGTCTACCCCCTTCAGGTCTACCCCCTTCAGGTCTACCCCCTTCAGGTCTACAGTCCCTTCAGGTCTACGGTCCCTTCAGGTCTACGGTCCCTTCAGGTCTACAGTCCCTTCAGGTCTACAGTCCCTTCAGGTCTACAGTCCCTTCAGGTCTACGGTCCCTTCAGGTCTACCCCCTTCAGGTCTACAGTCCCTTCAGGTCTACAGTCCCTTCAGGTCTACGGTCCCTTCAGGTCTACCCCCTTCAGGTCTACAGTCCCTTCAGGTCTACAGTCCCTTCAGGTCTACAGTCCCTTCAGGTCTACAGTCCCTTCAGGTCTACAGTCCCTTCAGGTCTACAGTCCCTTCAGGTCTACAGTCCCTTCAGGTCTACAGTCCCTTCAGGTCTACGGTCCCTTCAGGTCTACAGTCCCTTCAGGTCTACAGTCCCTTCAGGTCTACCCCCTTCAGGTCTACAGTCCCTTCAGGTCTACAGTCCCTTCAGGTCTACAGTCCCTTCAGGTCTACAGTCCCTTCAGGTCTACAGTCCCTTCAGGTCTACCCCCTTCAGGTCTACAGTCCCTTCAGGTCTACAGTCCCTTCAGGTCTACCCCCTTCAGGTCTACAGTCCCTTCAGGTCTACCCCCTTCAGGTCTACCCCCTTCAGGTCTACAGTCCCTTCAGGTCTACAGTCCCTTCAGGTCTACAGTCCCTTCAGGTCTACCCCCTTCAGGTCTACAGTCCCTTCAGGTCTACAGTCCCTTCAGGTCTACCCCCTTCAGGTCTACAGTCCCTTCAGGTCTACCCCCTTCAGGTCTACCCCCTTCAGGTCTACAGTCCCTTCAGGTCTACAGTCCCTTCAGGTCTACAGTCCCTTCAGGTCTACAGTCCCTTCAGGTCTACAGTCCCTTCAGGTCTACCCCCTTCAGGTCTACAGTCCCTTCAGGTCTACCCCCTTCAGGTCTACCCCCTTCAGGTCTACAGTCCCTTCAGGTCTACAGTCCCTTCAGGTCTACCCCCTTCAGGTCTAGTTTTTTTTCGTAATCTTAACTTTTTCCTGGAAATTTTGACTTTTTCCTGGAAATTTTGACTTTTTCCTGGAAATTTTGACTTTTTCCTGGAAATTTTGACTTTTTTCTCGAAATTTTGACTTTTTTCTCAACATTTTGACTTTTTTCTCGTAATTTTAACTTTTTCCTGGAAATTTTGACTTTTTTCCTGGAAATTTTGACTTTTTTCTCGAAATTTTGACTTTTTTCTCGAAATTTTGACTTTTTTCTCGAAATTTTGACTTTTTTCTCAACATTTTGACTTTTTTCTCGTAATTTTAACTTTTTCCTGGAAATTTTGACTTTTTTCCTGGAAATTTTGACTTTTTTCTCGAAATTTAGACTTTTTTCTCGACATTTTGACTTTTTTCTCGAAATTTTGACTTCTTTCTCGAAATTTTGACTTTTTTCTCAAAATTTTGACTTTTTTCTCGACATTTTGACTTTTTTCTCAACATTTTCACTTTTTTCTTGAAATTTTGACTTTTTTCTCAAAATTCTGACTTTTTTCTCGACATTTTGAGTTTTTTCTCAACATTTTCACTTTTTCCTGGAAATTTTGACTTTTTCCTGGAAATTTTGACTTTTTTCTCGAAATTTTGACTTTTTTCCTCGACATTTTGACTTTTTCCTAGAAATTTTGACTTTTTTCTCGAAATTTTGACTTTTTTCCTAGCAATTTTGACTTTTTTCCTAGAAATTTTGACTTTTTTCTCGACATTTTGACTTTTTTCCTAGAAATTTTGACTTTTTTCTCGAAGTCTTGACTTTTTTCTCGAAATTTTGACTTTTTTCTCGAAATTTTGACTTTTTTCTCGAAATTTTGACTTTTTTCTCGAAATTTTGACTTTTTTCTCGAAATTTTGACTTTTTTCTCGAAATTTTGACTTTTTCCTGGAAATTTTAACTTTTTTCCTGGAAATTTTGACTTTTTTCCTGGAAATTTTGACTTTTTCCTGGAAATTTTGACTTTTCCCTGGAAATTTTGACTTTTTCCTGGAAATTTTGACTTTTTTCCTGGAAATTTTGACTTTTTTCTCGAAGTTTTGAGTTTTTTCTCGACATTTTGACTTTTTTCCTGAAAATTTTGACTTTTTTCCTGAAAATTTTGACTTTTCCTGGAAATTTTGACTTTTTTCTCGAAATTTTGACTTTTTTCTCGACATTTTGACTTTTTTCTCGAAAATTTTGACTATTTTCCTCGAGATTTTGTCTTTTTTCCTCAAAATCTTAAATTTTTTCTCAAAATTTCAACTTTTTTCTCGAAATCTTGACTTTTTTCTTGAAATTTTGACTTTTTTCTCGACATTTTGACTTTTTTCTCAAAAATTTTGACTTTTTTCTTGAAAATTTTGACTTTTTTCTTGAAAATTTTGACTTTTTTCTCGAAATTTTGACTTTTTCCTCAAAATCTTAAATTTTTTCTCAAAATTTCAACTTTTTTCTCGAAATCTTGACTTTTTTCTTGAAATTTTGACTTTTTCCTGGAAATTTTGACTTTTTTCTCAAAATTTTGACTTTTTCCTGGAAATTTTCACTTTTTTTTCGACATTTTGACTTTTTTCTCGCTGCCCCCCTTCAGGTCTACAGTCCCTTCAGGTCTACAGTCCCTTCAGGTCTACAGTCCCTTCAGGTCTACAGTCCCTTCAGGTCTACAGTCCCTTCAGGTCTACAGTCCCTTCAGGTCTACAGTCCCTTCAGGTCTACAGTCCCTTCAGGTCTACAGTCCCTTCAGGTCTACAGTCCCTTCAGGTCTACAGTCCCTTCAGGTCTACAGTCCCTTCAGGTCTACAGTCCCTTCAGGTCTACGGTCCCTTCAGGTCTACGGTCCCTTCAGGTCTACAGTCCCTTCAGGTCTACAGTCCCTTCAGGTCTACAGTCCCTTCAGGTCTACAGTCCCTTCAGGTCTACCCCCTTCAGGTCTACAGTCCCTTCAGGTCTACAGTCCCTTCAGGTCTACAGTCCCTTCAGGTCTACCCCCTTCAGGTCTACAGTCCCTTCAGGTCTACCCCCTTCAGGTCTACGGTCCCTTCAGGTCTACCCCCTTCAGGTCTACGGTCCCTTCAGGTCTACAGTCCCTTCAGGTCTACGGTCCCTTCAGGTCTACAGTCCCTTCAGGTCTACAGTCCCTTCAGGTCTACAGTCCCTTCAGGTCTACAGTCCCTTCAGGTCTACAGTCCCTTCAGGTCTACAGTCCCTTCAGGTCTACCCCCTTCAGGTCTACAGTCCCTTCAGGTCTACAGTCCCTTCAGGTCTACGGTCCCTTCAGGTCTACGGTCCCTTCAGGTCTACAGTCCCTTCAGGTCTACCCCCTTCAGGTCTACAGTCCCTTCAGGTCTACAGTCCCTTCAGGTCTACAGTCCCTTCAGGTCTACAGTCCCTTCAGGTCTACCCCCTTCAGGTCTACCCCCTTCAGGTCTACAGTCCCTTCAGGTCTACGGTCCCTTCAGGTCTACAGTCCCTTCAGGTCTACAGTCCCTTCAGGTCTACAGTCCCTTCAGGTCTACAGTCCCTTCAGGTCTACGGTCCCTTCAGGTCTACCCCCTTCAGGTCTACCCCCTTCAGGTCTACAGTCCCTTCAGGTCTACAGTCCCTTCAGGTCTACGGTCCCTTCAGGTCTACCCCCTTCAGGTCTACCCCCTTCAGGTCTACAGTCCCTTCAGGTCTACAGTCCCTTCAGGTCTACAGTCCCTTCAGGTCTACAGTCCCTTCAGGTCTACCCCCTTCAGGTCTACAGTCCCTTCAGGTCTACAGTCCCTTCAGGTCTACCCCCTTCAGGTCTACCCCCTTCAGGTCTACAGTCCCTTCAGGTCTACAGTCCCTTCAGGTCTACAGTCCCTTCAGGTCTACGGTCCCTTCAGGTCTACAGTCCCTTCAGGTCTACAGTCCCTTCAGGTCTACAGTCCCTTCAGGTCTACAGTCCCTTCAGGTCTACAGTCCCTTCAGGTCTACAGTCCCTTCAGGTCTACGGTCCCTTCAGGTCTACAGTCCCTTCAGGTCTACAGTCCCTTCAGGTCTACAGTCCCTTCAGGTCTACAGTCCCTTCAGGTCTACAGTCCCTTCAGGTCTACAGTCCCTTCAGGTCTACAGTCCCTTCAGGTCTACAGTCCCTTCAGGTCTACAGTCCCTTCAGGTCTACAGTCCCTTCAGGTCTACAGTCCCTTCAGGTCTACCCCCTTCAGGTCTACAGTCCCTTCAGGTCTACAGTCCCTTCAGGTCTACAGTCCCTTCAGGTCTACCCCCTTCAGGTCTACAGTCCCTTCAGGTCTACAGTCCCTTCAGGTCTACAGTCCCTTCAGGTCTACAGTCCCTTCAGGTCTACAGTCCCTTCAGGTCTACAGTCCCTTCAGGTCTACAGTCCCTTCAGGTCTACCCCCTTCAGGTCTACAGTCCCTTCAGGTCTACAGTCCCTTCAGGTCTACAGTCCCTTCAGGTCTACGGCCCCTTCAGGTCTACAGTCCCTTCAGGTCTACAGTCCCTTCAGGTCTACGGCCCCTTCAGGTCTACAGTCCCTTCAGGTCTACAGTCCCTTCAGGTCTACAGTCCCTTCAGGTCTACCCCCTTCAGGTCTACAGTCCCTTCAGGTCTACAGTCCCTTCAGGTCTACAGTCCCTTCAGGTCTACAGTCCCTTCAGGTCTACAGTCCCTTCAGGTCTACAGTCCCTTCAGGTCTACAGTCCCTTCAGGTCTACGGTCCCTTCAGGTCTACCCCCTTCAGGTCTACGGCCGCCCCCCTTTGCCCCCCAGGACCCGTCACTTCCACTTTTTTGAGTTTTTTCCTCAAAATTTTGACTTTTTTCTCGAATTTTTGATTTTTTTCTCGAAATTTTGACTTTTTCTCAACATTTTAACTTTTTTCTCGAAATTTTGACTTTTTTCCTCAACAAGTTCCAAGTTCTCTACGGGTTCTCTCAGGTCTACGGCCACCCCCCTTCAGGTCTACGGCCGCCCCCCTTTGCCCTCCAGGACCCGTCACTTCCTCTGACGAGCTTCCAGCTTTTGTACCAGGAGACGGATCGCGGGTCACCAACCCTGGAATGGTTTCTTTCCTTGAACGAAGCTCGTCCGTCTCTCTGAGGCGAGACTTCCCTGATTATCTGCTGGGGTCGTTAGCCAGACCTCGTCTCTCTCTCCTCACTAATCTGTCCCCCCTCGGCTTCCGCTCTCTGGGAGAGCTGTTCTGGGAGATGAAATCCCAAATACTTGCCCAGTGATGAATCTTAGGAATATTGGAAAGGTTGTAACGAGAGAAGATCTGTACTTGACTAAAGTGTTACTCGTAAAGTACCGGTAAATGCCCTGAAACAAGAACGCTGGTTGGAAATTGTCCAGGAAATTTGTGTTATGGAAAAATTGACATATCTTTTAAGGATCAAAGAGGATGTGTTTGAGAAGAACTGGGAAAAATGGAATATTTACATGAGACGTAACACTAACTAAACAAATGCCGAATGGAAAAGTGGACTGAATAGAGGATCATCTCCAGACAGTTTGTTAATTTTACTATTATTGTTAATCTGTAACTTGATTGCAGTATTGTTTTGTGTATTTACATGTGAAAACATTATAAAAATATAAGTTATAAAAAAAAGATGTACACCAATTAAGGCTAGAGAAATATGGAATATTTGTGACAACGAGCTAAAAATGTGCAGTTCTATCTACAAGTTCAAGAAAATGTTTAAAGAAAATATTGTAAATAAATATAAAACACTATAGCTATAAAGTAAATTATCAAAAACATTATATAATGTGAAATGTCAATTTTATATTTTCGTTTCCGTGTCGTTAGCCAGACCGTTGTCTCTCTCTCCTCACTAATCTGTCCCCCCCTTGGGTTCCCCTCCCCATCATGTTTTATTGTTGTTGAGTAAATGAACGGAGCAGACGAGGCATAAATCACCTGGAAACTGGACTGGGGGGAAACTGTTCAGCTGCTGAACATGAACATGTTCCTGGTCGTGTTTCCTGTCACGCAAAAACAGCTGCAACGATTCTAATGTGTAAAGTCACGCAGATCGGTATGTAGTTCAGCTTTCTGTTCACCTGAAGACCTGAAGACCTGCTGAAACCTGCTCCACCTCCAACGGGCTCTTACTGTGAAGTCTTCAGCAAACAGGAAGTGGCCAAGGCCAAGCACTTCCTGTATAAGCCCATCCATGAACCAGCTCGTGTGTGTGTGTGTGTGTGTGTGTGTGTGTGTGTGTGTGTGTGTGTGTGTGTGTGTGTGTGTGTGTGTGTGTGTGTGTGTGTTTCCTCTGCTTCCTTCCTCTCCTGCCCACTGCTCCAGGGCAGCGTGGGAACCAGGCGGCTGCACCTGCACAGACCTGTACCAGGCCCGGGGACCGGTTCTGAGCTGGATGTTACGGGTGTTGCGTATGGCCATGACTCTCTCTCTCTCTCTCTCTCTCTCTCTCTCTCTCTCTCTCTCTCTCTCTCTCTCTCTCTCTCTCTCTCTCTCTCTCTCTCTCTCTCTCTCTCTCTCTCTCTCTCTGTCTCTTTCACACACCATTGCCAATTACCCAA
Source organism: Cololabis saira (assembly GCF_033807715.1). Lineage (NCBI taxonomy): Eukaryota > Metazoa > Chordata > Actinopteri > Beloniformes > Belonidae > Cololabis > Cololabis saira. Next base: position 46,697,025 of record NC_084600.1, on the reverse strand, counting down.
TCATCTAATGTTTACTTGGTAGAGACATGTTTTCCTGGACATTTTGAGAAAAAAGTTGAAATTTTGAGAAAAAAGTGGAAATGTTGAGAAAAAAGTGGAAATGTTGAAAACGCACGAACGCACTCAAAACAGACGCACGCAAAAACGGACAAAAAAACGCACGCAAAAACGCATGAAAAAACACATGCAAAAACGAACGCACGCACGCAAAAACGCACGCAAAACGAACGCACGCACGCAAAAACGCACGAAAAAACACACTAACGCACAAAAAAAAAACGCACGAAAAAACGCACACACGCAAAAACGCACGAAAAAACGCACATAAAAACGCACGCACGCACGCACGCACGCACGCACGCACGCACGCACGCACGCACGCACGCACGCACGCACGCACGCACGCACGCACGCACGCAAAAACTCACGGAAAAATGCACGAACGCACGCAAAACGAATGCACGAACGCATGAAAAAACGCACGAAAAAACGCACGAACGCACGCAAAACATGTTGGCTCGGATGTTACGAGCCAGGCTGGAGGTGACGAGCTGGGTGTTACGGGATGGACCAGGGTGTTACTTAGGGAAGTCTGAGGGACGGAGACTGAATATTTCTGCATATCATCATATTTAAACGTCTCGTTCGCTGAAGACGGAGGAGGTTAATGTTCTGAACATGATTGTTCTCAATCGTTACCATCAGAACAAACAATACAACACACACACACACACACACACACACACACACACACACACACACACACACTCCCTTCCTCCCTCTCTATTATTCTTCTCCTCCAGGATTTACAGCGTTATTGGAGGACGCTTGTGTTTTATTCTGCGTACGTGTGCGGCTCGTCTGCTGGGATTCCTGAACCTTGGCTGAGCCGCCGGCGCTGCAGCGTTTGTGTCAGAGACTCCCGAGGAAACGTTGAGGTCAAGTGTGTCCCGGAGACAAATGGCTGCCCCCCTCGGCCCCCCCGGCCCCCCCCAACACCCCCCCCGGCCCCCCCGGCCCTCGGATCAGCTGCTTCCTGTTTACGGCCCGCCGGAGTGTCGTCCCTGAAGATAACGGCTCTCACCTCCGACTCCCCCGGAACAGAAGCTCATCCGGCGCTGGACCCGGGTCGTTCCTCGTGTCGTTACAACTAATCAAACATCGACCCCCCCCGCCCTCTAAACATCGGCCCCCCCGACATCGGGACGGGTGTACGTGACGGTAGAGCGAGGTTCTTCCCTCTCTCTCGTCTCTCATGTTTGAGACGACGACAGTAAGAACAAATACTAAAAAGAGATGTACATCATGAATGTACCACATGAGAATGTACGTCTACAAACTCATTAATATGGAGGGAGTACTGATGTAGAAACCTAACTGGAAGCTGGAACGGTACAAAAATTAAGATATACTGACAAAGTGTAAATTTAGTAGTAAAAAATATTCTGGGATATGAAATCCCAAATACTCTCCCAGTGATGTATCTGGGGAATATTGGAAAGGTTGTAACGAGAGAAGATCTGGACTCGACTAAAGTGTTACTCGTAAAGTAAATGTAAATGCCTCGAAACAGGAACGGTGGTTGGAAATTGTCCAGGAAATTTGTGTTATGGAAAAATTTACTTATCTTTTAAGGATCAAAGAGAATGTATTTGAAAAGAACTGGGAAAAATGGAATATTTACATGAGACGTGACACCAACTAAACAAATGCCGAATGGAAAAGTGGACTGAATAGAGGATCATCTCCAGACAATGTGTGAAACGTCAATTTTATATTTTGTCTTATTTATTTTTTGTCTTCTTTATGCATTGCTTGTACAAGACCAAAATAAAGATAGTTCATTCATTCATTCATTCATTCTCTCTCTCTGTTTACGTCAGGTCGTGTGAAACCTGATCAGCTCACGGAGAAACACGTTTACATCCACGTTAACCCCTTAATCACATGATCTTATTACACTTCCTGCGTATATGATTGAGTTAAATCATATGTTTTGGTTTACGTATGTTTTAATTTCATTCTGCAGCAGAGTTTATGAAAGCAGAGTTTATGAAAGCAGAGTTTATGAAAGCAGAGTTTATGAAAGCAGCTGATGACGGTCGTACAACCTCTGATTCAGAAATACTCGGGACACTTTATCACATTTAAGTTTTTTTTTTAAAGAAAAACAGTAAAGTTTCATGTTTCAAGTTTGATGTTTTGTCTCTTTAACTGTCTTTCACATATAAATATACACATATACGTCCTTTTTTCTTTTCTTTTTTTTTCTTTAGACTACAGAAAATACCCCAAAGCAGAAGCAAGAATTTAGACGTAATTATAACTTAACTGCAGGATAGTTTCAGATGGAGGAGCAGCAGGTGATATTAACCCTGTGTAATACACTTTTGTGTTGTATTATACACACACATATGTATATATATATACATATATATACATATATATATATATATATATATATATATATATATATATATATATATATATATATATATATATATATATATATATATATATATATATATATATATATCGACGTTACAACGCTCCCTACGGAAGAGTATTAGAGCCAGGCACCGGAGTAGAACCAACGACGTTACAACGTTGGTGTGCTGAGACAGAATGGCTGAAATCATGACTCTTTATACAGTAAGTTCAAAGCACAAAAGGCAGGAATCAACAAGCCAAAGGTGAAAGACAAAAAGCAATTAAAGGTATTTACAGTCAGATGTGATCTGTGGCCAAATGCCGTCCTCGGGCATTCGGCATGAATATCATTCAGTTGGAAATTACCCCATAGGGTGTTCTCGTTATTCAAGTCTGTGGCCAAATGAGTTGGTATTAACGTATCAGTCAGTCAGGAACTTCATCATATGGAGTTGGTATTAACATATCAGTCATTCAGGAACTTCATCATATGGAGTTGGTATTAACATATCAGTCAGTCAGGAACTTCATCATATGGAGTTGGTATTAACATATCAGTCAGTCAGGAACTTCATCATATGGAGTTGGTATTAACATATCAGTCAGTCAGGAACTTCGTCATATGGCATTCCCGTGGTTCTGTTCAAAGTCATGTTCAAAGGTGCCGGCCCTGCAGGGGGTAGGAAGCTGGAGTTTCACGTCAGCCACGGTGTCTCAATGCCTCATCAGCACACATATATATATACACACGCACATATATATTGTCAGGGTTTGACATTTCCCCCAGTTTCAGTTCGGTCCCTCTTGTTTCCATCTGCCCTGATTGTCGTCATCTGTGTCTCGTTATCCCCTGTGTCTCGTTATCCTCTGTGTCTCGTTATCCCCTGTGTCTCGTTATCCCCTGTGTCTCGTTATCCCCTGTGTCTCGTTATCCCCTGTGTCTCGTTATCCTCTGTGTCTCGTTATCACCTGTGTCTCGTTATCCTCTGTGTCTGGTTATCACCTGTGTCTCGTTATCTCGTTATCCCCTGTGTCTCGTTATCTCCTGTGTCTCGTTATCCCCTGTGTCTCGTTATCTCGTGATCCCCTGTGTCTCGTTATCTCGTTATCCCCTGTGTCTCGTTATCTCGTTATCACCTGTGTCTCGTTATCTCGTTATCCCCTGTGTCTCGTTATCCCCTGTGTCTCGTTATCCCCTGTGTCTCGTTATCCCCTGTGTCTCGTTATCACCTGTGTCTCGTTATCCTCTGTTTCTCGTTATCCCCTGTGTCTCGTTATCCCCTGTGTCTCGTTATCCCCTGTGTCTCGTTATCCTCTGTGTCTCGTTATCCCCTGTGTCTCGCTATCTTCTGTGTCTCGTTATCCCCTGTGTCTCGTTATCCTCTGTGTCTCGTTATCCCCTGTGTCTCGTTATACTCTGTGTCTCGTTATCCCCTGTGTCTCGTTATTCCCTGTGTCTCGTTATTCCCTGTGTCTCGTTATCCCCTGTGTCTCGTTATCCCCTGTGTCTCGTTATCCCCTGTGTCTCGTTATACTCTGTGTCTCGTTATCCGCTGTGTCTCATTATCACCTGTGTCTCATTATCACCTTTGTCTCATTATCACCTGTGTCTCGTTATCCTCTGTGTCTCGTTATCCCGTGTCTCGTTATCCTCTGTGTCTCGTTATCCCCTGTGTCTCGTTATACTCTGTGTCTTGTTATCCCCTGTGTCTCGTTATTCCCTGTGTCTCGTTATCCCCTGTGTCTCGTTATACTCTGTGTCTCGTTATCCCCTGTGTCTCGTTATCCCCTGTGTCTCGTTATACTCTCTGTCTCGTTATCCCCTGTGTCTCATTATCACCTGTGTCTCGTTATCACCTGTGTCTTGTTACCCCCTGTGTCTCATTATCTCCTGTGTCTCGTTATCACCTGTGTCTCGTTATCCCCCGTGTCTCGTTATATTCTGTGTCTCGTTGTCCCCTGTGTCTCGTTATCACCTGTGTCTCATTATCTCCTGTGTCTCGTTATCACCTGTGTCTCGTTATCCCCTGTGTCTCGTTATCCCCTGTGTCTCGTTATCCCCTGTGTCTCGTTATTCCCTGTGTCTCGTTATCACCTGTGTCTCGTTATCCTCTGTGTCTCGTTATCCCCTGTGTCTCGTTATCACCTGTGTCTCGTTATCCCCTGTGTCTCGTTATTCCCTGTGTCTCGTTATCCCCTGTGTCTCGTTATCCCCTGTGTCTCGTTATCCCCTGTGTCTCGTTATCCCCTGTGTCTCGTTATCACCTGTGTCTCGTTATCCCCTGTGTCTCGTTATTCCCTGTGTCTCGTTATCACCTGTGTCTCGTTATCCCCTGTGTCTCGTTATCCCCTGTGTCTCGTTATCCCCTGTGTCTCGTTATACTCTGTGTCTCGTTATCCCCTGTGTCTAATTATCTCCTGTGTCTCGTTATCCCCCGTGTCTCGTTATATTCTGTGTCTCGTTATCCCCTGTGTCTCGTTATCCCCTGTGTCTCGTTATCCCCTGTGTCTCGTTATCCCCTGTGTCTCGTTATCCCCTGTGTCTCGTTATCCCCTGTGTCTCGTTATCCCCTGTGTCTCGTTATACTCTGTGTCTCGTTATCCCCTGTGTCTCATTATCACTTGTGTCTCGTTATCACCTGTATCTCGTTACCCCCTGTGTCTAATTATCTCCTGTGTCTCGTTATCACCTGTGTCTCGTTATCCCCCGTGTCTCGTTATATTCTGTGTCTCGTTATCCCCTGTGTCTCGTTATCACCTGTGTCTCATTATCTCCTGTGTCTCGTTATCACCTGTGTCTCGTTATCCCCTGTGTCTCGTTATCACCTGTGTCTCGTTATCCCCTGTGTCTCGTTATCCCCTGTGTCTCGTTATCCCCTGTGTCTCGTTATCCCCTGTGTCTCGTTATCCCCTGTGTCTCGTTATCCCCCGTGTCTCGTTATCCCCCGTGTCTCGTTATCCCCTGTGTCTCGTTATCCCCTGTGTCTCGTTATCCCCTGTGTCTCGTTATCCCCTGTGTCTTGTTATCCCCTGTGTCTCATTATCCCCTGTGTCTCGTTATCCCCTGTGTCTCGTTATTCCCTGTGTCTCGTTATCCCCTGTGTCTTGTTATCCCCTGTGTCTCATTATCCCCTGTGTCTCGTTATTCCCTGTGTCTCATTATCCCCTGTGTCTCGTTATTCCCTGTGTCTCGTTATTCCCTGTGTCTCGTTATCCCCTGTGTCTTGTTATCCCCTGTGTCTCATTATCCCCTGTGTCTCGTTATCCCCTGTGTCTCGTTATTCCCTGTGTCTCGTTATCCCCTGTGTCTTGTTATCCCCTGTGTCTCATTATCCCCTGTGTCTTGTTATCCCCTGTGTCTCATTATTCCCTGTGTCTCGTTATTCCCTGTGTCTCGATATCACCCGTGTCTCGTTATCACCTGTTATATCTAGTCTTGTCTTTCCTGCTCCTGCTGGTCCGACTGTTCCTCCCTCCATGTGACATGTCAAGTTTTTATGGTTTTTGATCCTGCTCAACAGCACTTTTTGCTGAATAAATCCTGCTTTGTGAACTCCTGCCTCCTGCTCTCCTGCATTTGGGTCCTCAACAAACCTATCGTGACATACATATTTCATACATATATATATATATAAATATATATATATATATATATATATATATATATATATATATATATATATATATATATATATATATATATATATATGCACACACACACACACAGTGTTTATGTTTATCCAGCAGGTTCATGGTCAGGTGAGTTCCTCTGTGGGGGAATGTTTTATGTTTTATGTTTCTTCATTTCTTGTCCAGTTTACTCGTCTGTTTGTCTTCAGCTCTTACTCAGAATATGAACAACAGACGTGGAGATGACAAACCTCTTCCCTCCAGAACCATGTTCAGGTTCTGTGTTTGGAAACGAGTCAAGAATCAGCTCGTCGAACCCTCGACCGTCCCGACTGGAGCCAGAGCAGGAGTCGGAGAATCTCTCCCTCCTTCCCTTCGGAGAGATTTATGTCCTCCTCTCCCTCCTTCCAACTTCCTTTTGATTTCCTTTCTCTGGAAGAGTTTGACTTCTTTCCTCATCAAAGGTCTTTCTGTAGGAGATAAGCTAACGCTAGTTTATAATCAGTTACACACCAGTGATGCGTCAGCCGTGAGTTTGCAGCTCGTACAGGGTTGGAGTTCTGGAGTTTACTGGGTCTGGAAACCTGACAGAACAGAGACCTGAGGAAAGATGGAGAGCAGAAGACAGGAAGATAAAGAGCTAGAAACAAACGAAAACAAAGAAAAGCGCTGCTTAGCAGGATTGCAAAGGAACCTACAGAAGAGTATTAGGGCTAGTTAGGAGAAAATAAAAATAATATTTTAGAAGGGGAAGTTTTTTTTTTACATTATGCAAAAAGTCGAAATGTTGAGAATAATGTTGAAGTACAATTTCGAGAAAAAAAGTTAATATGTTAAGAAAAAAAGTCAAAATGTCGAGAAAAAAGTGGAAATGTTGAGAAAAGATTCGAAATGTCGAGAATAATGTTGAAATGTCGAGATAAAAGTTAAAGTTTCGTGAAAAAAGTCAAAATGTTGATTAAAAAGTCGAAATGTTGAGAAAAAAGACGAAATATTTAGAAAAAAGTCAAAATTTTGTGAATAAAGTTGAAATGTTGAGAAAAAAGGCGAAATTTCAACTTTATTCACGAAATTTTGACTTTTTTCTCAAAATTGTATTTCAACATTATTCTCTTATTTTCGACTCTTTTCTCGACATTTCGACTTTTTTCTCGAAGTGCACAATAAAAAAAAATCTTCCCCTCTCAAATATTTTTTCTCCTGCCTGGCCCTGATTTTCTTCCGTAACCCGAACATGGACAAGTACAAAAACCAGACCTGAAACATGGAGGGAGGAAACAGTCCGGACCAGCAGGGAAAGACAAGACCAGATATAAACAGGATTTATAATCAGTTACACACCAGTGATGCGTCAGCTGTGAGTTTGCAGCTCGTACAGGGCTGGAGTTCTGGATTTACTGGGACGAGTCTGGAAACCTGACAGAACAGAGACCTGAGGAAAGATGGAGAGCAGAAGACAGGAAGATAAAGAGCTGGAAACAAATGAAACAGGAAGTGAGTAAAGGCCTGGACGGCCAGACCGAGCCGGTACTCGGCTGTCATCGTCAGGACTTTTAATTGTCTGTAATGTAATTTAATCCCCCGGGAGTAAACTCGAACCTCCGGCTGTAGGGCTGTTCTCTGCACCAGAAAACGTGTTTTATTTCTACTAAAACAAAGAAAAGCGCTGCTTAGTGGGATTGCAAAGGACCAGGGGCCTCATTTAAAATGGACTGCGTAGGAGTCATACTAAAAGTGCACGTACGCTCAAAAGCCGAAAATGCCGGGCGCAAAAAAAAATCCGGATCTATAAAACCGCGTGCACGCAGACTTCCACGTAAGGTTCTCTTTATAAATCACAGTCCAGCTGGAAGGCTGCGCACGTGAATCCGCCTGGTATCCCGCCCTCTACACGCCCACTTTCTACCGAAAATGGAATCATTTTGCATATGAATGAGCCTGCTGAGCATGCGCAGTGGCTTCCTGCAACCTGTTTGGCTTCAGAATGAATGAATGAACGTGTCGAGCCACCGTGCCACTGAATTTCACTGAGATCTGAGATCTAGATGTTGTTGATGAGGAGGAGGACAGGAAAACCACATTATTTTGTGGTCACAGTAAAAGTAGAAAAATAAATAGTATAAAATAAAGCGAGTGAGTGGCAGCACGCCGTTGCTGCGCGGAATGCCGTGAGTTCCCCGGTGCAACAGGGGGACACACGTCCCCCCGTCTTTTCAAAATCATGTTTATTTTCCCCTTACTTTTTACAGTTTAAAAACTAACGGTAGGCTCAGCCTTAAATTGCAAATTATCAAGACACTGTATGAAAGCGATACGAGAACGGCCCCGCAGCCCCGCTCCTCCTCCTCTCCCGTCTCCCCTCAGAGCGGCTCAGGGCGGGTTTATGGTTCTGCGTCACCGACGCAGAGCCTACGGCGTAGGTGCGCGTCGCCGCGTACCCTACGCCGTAGGCTCTGCGTCGTTTTAACGCGGGACCCTAATTTAGGCTTACACACGCACCTAAAGGTTTCACGCGCCCGTAAAACTCATATGAAAACAAATCTGAGTCCCTTTAGGGAAGAAATGAGGGGCTCCGTGGGGCTCCCTAAACGCAGCCCCTCATTTGTTCTGTCCTAAAGCGGTGAAGGAGGTTCCCGGCGTGTCCTGCACCGCGAGTCCTGACTGACTGAGCTTCACACACAGAGGAACACGATCAGCGCTATATTATTTTATTTTATTATTTTATTATTTTAAGTCTGATATATTTTGTGATATGTGATGACATTATTAAGAGTATTACATGAATCTGGCTTCATTTCACCACCTCACCGCCTGCGTCGCCAGTTCCCCGTGTCTTAAGTAAATTCTTACGGGAGGGTCCTAGTTGCCGTAAAGATAAGCAGATTTTTCGGTTAGTTTTTTCTTTTTAGATCCGAGGATTTGCGTAGAAGGCGGCTTCCGCAACTTTCAGGCGCTTTTTCTGCGCAAGCAAGCTTTATAGATGAGGCCCCAGAACATGAACATGAACAAAAACCAGACCTGAAACATGGAGGAAGGAAACAGTCCGGACCAGCAGGGAACAAAGGAAAGACCAGATATTGACAGAAGGGTTTATAAGACACAGGTGACGACAATCAAGACAGTTGGGAACAAGGGCAGTCAAGACAGAATTGATGCCCCGTTTCCACGTAGCAAAAATGGTGGTGTTTTCATGCGTTCTGGCCGTTCGTTTACACAAAAACGAAGCTCAAAGTCTCCAAAAACCATCACGTTTGCTTGTAAACGGAGAGAAACGGACATTTAGGCTTCAGAACGTCACATTATGAGACAGAAACGTAATGTTAATTAATGTCCATGAACCACTGGTTCTTGGTAACTGTACCAAATATTTTTTTTTACCTTGTCTGCACATATTAATGATTGATACCATGACGGTAGAAACCAAAGGCATATATATGTGCATTATTACTTTTTCATATATTTAATTTAATTTAATATATATACATATATATACACGCATACATATGCATACACATACATAAATATACACACAATATATTAATGCCCATGGACCACTGGTTCTTGGTAAATGTAACAAATATTAATGTCCATGAACCACTGGTTCTTGGGGTAACTGTACCAAATATTAATGTCCATGAACCACTGGTTCTTGGGGTAACTGTACCAAATATTAATGTCCATGGACCACTGGTTCTTGGTAACTGTACCAAATATTAATGTCCATGGACCACTGGTTCTTGGTAACTGTACCAAATATTAATGTCCATGGACCACTGGTTCTTGGTAACTGTACCAAATATTAATGTCCATGGACCACTGGTTCTTGGTAACTGTACCAAATATTAATGTCCATGGACCACTGGTTCTTGGGGTAACTGTACCAAATATTAATGTCCATGGACCACTGGTTCTTGGTAACTGTACCAAATAGTAATGTCCATGGACCACTGGTTCTTGGTAACTGTACCAAATATTAATGTCCATGGACCACTGGTTCTTGGGGTAACTGTACCAAATATTAATGTCCATGGACCACTGGTTCTTGGTAACTGTACCAAATATTAATGTCCATGGACCACTGGTTCTTGGTAACTGTACCAAATATTAATGTCCATGGACCACTGGTTCTTGGTAACTGTACCAAATATTAATGTCCATGGACCACTGGTTCTTGGTAACTGTACCAAATATTAATGTCCATGGACCACTGGTTCTTGGGGTAACTGTACCAAATATTAATGTCCATGGACCACTGGTTCTTGGTAACTGTACCAAATATTAATGTCCATGGACCACTGGTTCTTGGTAACTGTACCAAATATTAATGTCCATGGACCACTGGTTCTTGGTAACTGTACCAAATATGAATGTCCATGGACCACTGGTTCTTGGTAACTGTACCAAATATTAATGTCCATGGACCACTGGTTCTTGGTAACTGTACAAAATATTAATGTCCATGGACCACTGGTTCTTGGTAACTGTACCAAATATTAATGTCCATGGACCACTGGTTCTTGGTAACTGTACCAAATATTAATGTCCATGGACCACTGGTTCTTGGTAACTGTACCAAATATTAATGTCCATGGACCACTGGTTCTTGGGGTAACTGTACTAAATATTAATGTCCATGGACCACTGGTTCTTGGTAACTGTACCAAATATTAATGTCCATGGACCACTGGTTCTTGGGGTAACTGTACTAAATATTAATGTCCATGGACCACTGGTTCTTGGTAACTGTACCAAATATTAATGTCCATGGACCACTGGTTCTTGGGGTAACTGTACCAAATATTAATGTCCATGGACCACTGGTTCTTGGGGTAACTGTACCAAATATTAATGTCCATGGACCACTGGTTCTTGGGGTAACTGTACTAAATATTAATGTCCATGGACCACTGGTTCTTGGTAACTGTACCAAATAGTAATGTCCATGGACCACTGGTTCTTGGTAACTGTACCAAATATTAATGTCCATGGACCACTGGTTCTTGGGGTAACTGTACCAAATATTAATGTCCATGGACCACTGGTTCTTGGTAACTGTACCAAATATTAATGTCCATGGACCACTGGTTCTTGGTAACTGTACCAAATATTAATGTCCATGGACCACTGGTTCTTGGTAACTGTACCAAATATTAATGTCCATGGACCACTGGTTCTTGGTAACTGTACCAAATATTAATGTCCATGGACCACTGGTTCTTGGGGTAACTGTACCAAATATTAATGTCCATGGACCACTGGTTCTTGGTAACTGTACCAAATATTAATGTCCATGGACCACTGGTTCTTGGTAACTGTACCAAATATTAATGTCCATGGACCACTGGTTCTTGGTAACTGTACCAAATATGAATGTCCATGGACCACTGGTTCTTGGTAACTGTACCAAATATTAATGTCCATGGACCACTGGTTCTTGGTAACTGTACAAAATATTAATGTCCATGGACCACTGGTTCTTGGTAACTGTACCAAATATTAATGTCCATGGACCACTGGTTCTTGGTAACTGTACCAAATATTAATGTCCATGGACCACTGGTTCTTGGTAACTGTACCAAATATTAATGTCCATGGACCACTGGTTCTTGGGGTAACTGTACTAAATATTAATGTCCATGGACCACTGGTTCTTGGTAACTGTACCAAATATTAATGTCCATGGACCACTGGTTCTTGGGGTAACTGTACTAAATATTAATGTCCATGGACCACTGGTTCTTGGTAACTGTACCAAATATTAATGTCCATGGACCACTGGTTCTTGGGGTAACTGTACCAAATATTAATGTCCATGGACCACTGGTTCTTGGGGTAACTGTACCAAATATTAATGTCCATGGACCACTGGTTCTTGGGGTAACTGTACTAAATATTAATGTCCATGGACCACTGGTTCTTGGTAACTGTACCAAATATTAATGTCCATGGACCACTGGTTCTTGGTAACTGTACCAAATATTAATGTCCATGGACCACTGGTTCTTGGGGTAACTGTACCAAATATTAATGTCCATGGACCACTGGTTCTTGGGGTAACTGTACTAAATATTAATGTCCATGGACCACTGGTTCTTGGTAACTGTACCAAATATTAATGTCCATGGACCACTGGTTCTTGGGGTAACTGTACCAAATATTAATGTCCATGGACCACTGGTTCTTGGTAACTGTACCAAATATTAATGTCCATGGACCACTGGTTCTTGGTAACTGTACCAAATATTAATGTCCATGGACCACTGGTTCTTGGTAACTGTACCAAATATTAATGTCCATGGACCACTGGTTCTTGGTAACTGTACCAAATATTAATGTCCATGGACCACTGGTTCTTGGTAACTGTACCAAATATTAATGTCCATGGACCACTGGTTCTTGGTAACTGTACCAAATATTAATGTCCATGGACCACTGGTTCTTGGTAACTGTACCAAATATTAATGTCCATGGACCACTGGTTCTTGGTAACTGTACCAAATATTAATGTCCATGGACCACTGGTTCTTGGTAACTGTACCAAATATTAATGTCCATGGACCACTGGTTCTTGGTAACTGTACCAAATATTAATGTCCATGGACCACTGGTTCTTGGTAACTGTACCAAATATTAATGTCCATGGACCACTGGTTCTTGGGGTAACTGTACCAAATATTAATGTCCATGGACCACTGGTTCTTGGTAACTGTACCAAATATTAATGTCCATGGACCACTGGTTCTTGGGGTAACTGTACCAAATATTAATGTCCATGGACCACTGGTTCTTGGTAACTGTACCAAATATTAATGTCCATGGACCACTGGTTCTTGGTAACTGTACCAAATATTAATGTCCATGGACCACTGGTTCTTGGTAACTGTACCAAATATTAATGTCCATGGACCACTGGTTCTTGGGGTAACTGTACGGGTCACTGTCAAGTCCAACTGACACTAATTTAAGCCCATAATCAGCTGTTATCCTGTCTTCTCCACTAGTTTCAGACATTTTTGCCACTCAGTATGAGTAAGGGGACGTAAGTGGGGAAGTGACGTCAATGCAGACCCTCTATAGTTGAATGATTGCTAGCGATAGTTGCTCCAGACTGCATTGCTAAGCTTGGCTAAGCTTGGCCAGGCTTGGCTAAGCTTGGCTAGGCTTGGCTAGGCTTGGCTAAGCTTGGTTAAGCTTGGCTAAGCTTGGCTAAGCTTGGCTAGGCTTGGCTAAGCTTGGCTAGGCTTGGCTAGGCTTGGCTAGGCTTGGCTAGGCTTGGCTAAGCTTGGTTAAGCTTGGCTAAGTTTGGCTAAGCTTGGCTAGGCTTGGCTAGGCTTGGCTAAGCTTGGTTAAGCTTGGCTAAGTTTGGCTAAGCTTGGCTAGGCTTGGCTAAGCTTGGCTAGGCTTGGCTAGGCTTGGCAAGGCTTGGCTAGGTTTGGCTAAGCTTGGCTCCGCCCCCTCCAGGTCGACCCAAAACAGTCTCAGTTAAAGTTCAGAACTCAAAAAGTCGTATTATCTTCAGGTCTGAGTACGTTAACGCTCCGCTAGGTCTCTAAACAGCTCAGATATCCGTATATGACAGTGCTAAGAGCTAAGTAGCCTAAACCTAAAGACCATAACAATCCCTTCATTCCTCCTGAGAACAGAAATATTCACCTGTTCATCCGTCGTGGGAGTCAGATCTAACACAGACCAGAGCTGTAAATACGATTATCGTGGATGACCAAGTCTAATATTCCTATGAGTCCAACAATCTGCACTTGGAATAAAACCCAAAAGACAACAAAGTAATCGAAAATGACTGATCCTGGACTGAAGAATGATTTCACTACCCTGGAAAAATGCTGAACCCGCTGGGTCACTGGGATTATTGATGAAGGAGCTGATGACAGGTCTTGGACTGACTTATATTGTCAAAGGTAAACAGATAGAGTTTGTACATATTTGGGACTCATTTATGTCTTTCTTGACCAATGAAATGGATAACAGTAACTGAATAACAAAACTTACTGGGGATGTGAATGGACTGACCCCGCCTTTTTGTGGAAAATGTTTGTACCTTTGGAATAAGTTTTGATGTACATTTTGAACTTCAATAAAAAATATTGTTTAAAAAAAAAGGCCGTAAATACGTTTATGTCCATAAAGTTGGTATTTTAACAGCTTTTCAAGCCGGTCACATGAGCAACGACAGCCATGTGGAGATCCCTGGTTCCCCCAGCATTTCTCTTTCTTCTTTTATTGCATTTATTTATACAGTAAACAAAAAGTAGCACAAATAAAGCGGCTTTTCCTCGCTGAGCAGTAGCTTCATATGTGAAACGTTGTTTGAACAGCAGCTCAGCTGGTGCCGACACCCTTCATACCACTTTTACACCAAACCGGTTCCAGGGCTGGTTCTGGTTCTGGTTCTGGTTCTGGGCCAGTGCTGAGTTTGGAACCGGCTTTCTGTTTCCACCGACAAAGATCTGTTCCGGGCTAGAAGAACCGGTTCCAAGGTAGCACCAAGTTGACCGAGTTGTGAACCAGAACCAGCCCTGAAACGGGTTTGGTGTAAAATTTTACACTTTTAGGCATTTTTTACTTTCTTTTAATCTTTTAGTTTTTAGCTCCAGTGTTTCCTCAGGGGGGTCGTCCACACTGGGAGGTGTGCCTGCTCCGCCCATGGGGGTGTCGTTATGGGGGTCCCTCAGGCCTGGGTAGCTGGGGGTGGGACTCCACCTTCTGTGTGGGGTCTGTCCTGGTCTGTCTGGGTTGGGGGGGGTCTCTGGGGGGGGGGACTCCACCTTCTGTGTGGGGTCTGCCCCGGGTTGGGGGGGTCTCTGTGGCGATGCTCCACCAGCCACTTGTGTGTGTGTGTGTGTGTGTGTGTGTGTGTGTGTGTGTGTGTGTGTGTGTGTGTGTGTGTGTGTGTGTGTGTGTGTGTGTGTGTGTGTGTGTGTGTGTGTGTGCCCGTGGGGGGTGGGGGGTGGGGTCGTATGGGATGTTTTACATTTTTCTGATTGTTATTTTAGTCTGTGTGTAAAGCACCATGTGTTGCATTCATACTGTATGATTTGGTGCTATATAAATAAATAAAGTTTGAGTTTGAGTTTGAAAAGGGGTTTATCGGGTCCGTTTGTGGTGCTTTCTGCTTGTTCTTGTTCCTGTAGTTTCTTGTGCCGGCCCCCCTTTTTTCTCTTTTGTGCATGTTTGCAGGCCGGAGCTTCGGGAGCTGCGTGCTGGCCTGCGGTCCCCCCCCCCTCTCTCTGGTCATCCTGCTGCTGCCTCCACCTCCCTGCGACATGCACACAGTCGATTTTCAAAGTTTGATTGCCAATAATTTCTTTCACCATGTAAAATTGATAATATGGGATGTTGAGTATTTGATCCTTCAAAATAAACTACCCATGACATGAATTGCATTACACTTTGTGAACATTATACGATAAAGAGAAAAAAAACAACAATTCTATCGCTTTATTTGATATTCATTCAGTCATTGGCCTTTATTTAACCAGGCAGGTCATTAAGAACATTCTTATTTACAATGACAGCCTGGCAAGAGACAAGGAAGTGGTTTAGGGAATAAAACGGTAAAATTGTAGCTCTACTAAGGTAGAAAACCATTAGGTAGTATTTTTGGCAAAGCAGCAGAAATTGGCAGAACTCCAGTTCTCAGCTGGTTCCTAGTTGAACGAGTTGTGAACCAGAACCAGCTCTGGAACCGGTTTGGTGGAAAAGAGGTTTCTGATGAACCGATGAACAAACCTGACACCCGTCTGCAGGATTTTAGCTGGCTTTTTATTTACTTTTATGGACGAGCAGCAAGAAACATCCTGATTTCAGCTGCAGAGACTGTTTTATGAACCAGGCCGAGCAAGTTGGAGCATCCTAAGGTCTCCGTCGTCCCACTGGACGTCCGTCAGGCGACTGTCTCTCATCCGTCTCTCATCTGTCTCTCGTCCGTCTCTCGTCCGTCTCTCATCCGTCTCTCATCCGTCTCTCCTCCGTCTCTCATCCGTCCTTCCGCCCACGCTGCCGCCGCTGCTCATCTCTAACCCCAATACCAGACTCTTGGATCGTCGTTCAGATCTCTCTCTTTCTCTGCAGGAGATTCGTAGAGACCTGACCCCTGGTTGTCCCTCACATGACCACGTCCCCTCCGTCCTCTCCAGCTCTAGGAGACACATAACTCTGTAAACACGTCTCTGCTTGAGTAATAAAAGTGGAAAACGAGTTTATCTCCGGCTCCGGCTCGCGTCGCCGCTCCGGATGACTGGAGCTCTTCTTCCCAAAAACTAACCGGCTAAATCTGATTAGCAGGTAATTGGCTCGTCTTCTTTAACGTCGTCCCTCAGAAGTCGTAAGTGGATCATCGGGGAAATGAAAGGACGCACAGAGAGACACACGTCCAGCGCTGATCCGGCCAGCGCCACCTCAATTTCTGCTCACATTTCTGTCATAAGGTTAAGTTTTATCTAAGAGCAGAAATATGTGGTTTGAGCACAAAGAGGTTCAGCAGACCCAACGGCGCTAACGCTGACAGGTCCAGACGCTACGGCGCTAACGCTGACAGGTACAGACGCTACGGCGCTAACGCTGACAGGTACAGACGCTACGGCGCTAACGCTGACAGGTACAGACGCTACGGCGCTAACGCTGACAGGTACAGATGCTACGGCGCTAACGCTGACAGGTACAGACGCTACGGCGCTAACGCTGACAGGTACAGACGCTACGGCGCTAACGCTGACAGGTACAGACGCTACGGCGCTAACGCTGACAGGTTCAGACGCTACGGCGCTAACGCTGACCGGTACAGAGGCTACGGCGCTAACGCTGACAGGTACAGACGCTACGGCGCTAACGCTGACAGGTTCTGACGCTACGGCGCTAACGCTGACAGGTACAGACGCTACGGCGCTAACGCTGACCGGTACAGATGCTACGGCACTAACGCTGACAGGTACAGATGCTACGGCGCTAACGCTGACAGGTACAGATGCTACGGCGCTAACGCTGACAGGTACAGACGCTACGGCGCTAACGCTGACAGGTACAGACGCTACGGCGCTAACGCTGACAGGTACAGACGCTACGGCGCTAACGCTGACCGGTACAGACGCTACGGCACTAACGCTGACAGGTACAGACGCTACGGCGCTAACGCTGACAGGTACAGACGCTACGGCGCTAACGGTGACAGGTACAGACGCTACGGCGCTAACGCTGACAGGTACAGACGCTACGGCGCTAACGCTGACAGGTACAGACGCTACGGCGCTAACGCTGACAGGTTCTGACGCTACGGCGCTAACGCTGACAGGTACAGATGCTACGGCGCTAATGCTGACAGGTACAGACGCTACGGTGCTAACGCTGACAGGTACAGATGCTACGGCGCTAACGCTGACAGGTACAGACGCTACGGCACTAACGCTGACAGGTACAGACGCTACGGCGCTAACGCTGACCGGTACAGACGCTACGGCACTAACGCTGACAGGTACAGATGCTACGGCGCTAACGGTGACAGGTACAGACGCTACGGCGCTAACGCTGACAGGTACAGACGCTACGGCGCTAACGCTGACAGGTACAGATGCTACGGCGCTAATGCTGACAGGTACAGACGCTACGGTGCTAACGCTGACAGGTACAGATGCTACGGCGCTAACGCTAACAGGTACAGATGCTACGGCGCTAACGCTGACAGGTACAGACGCTACGGCGCTAACGCTGACAGGTACAGACGCTACGGCGCTAACGCTGACAGGTACAGACGCTACGGCGCTAACGCTGACCGGTACAGACGCTACGGCGCTAACGCTGACAGGTACAGACGCTACGGCGCTAACGCTGACAGGTACAGACGCTACGGCGCTAACGCTGACAGGTACAGACGCTACGGCGCTAACGGTGACAGGTACAGATGCTACGGCGCTAACGCTGACAGGTACAGACGCTACGGCGCTAACGCTGACAGGTACAGACGCTACGGCGCTAACCAGAGGTGGATATAGGGGGTGGCTACTTGGGCTCAAGCCCCGAATGTTTTTCCAAAAGCCCCGGATCCATAGGCGCCGGAACCGTGGATGCTTCGGGGCCCGAGCGCCCACGGAGATGGAGGAGCACCCACGGGGAGGGCCGAGCAGGCGAGCCCCCATGTCAACAGTCACTGATTGGCCAAAGCGGTTTTCACACAGAGGGCGCACAGCGGTAGCCGCTGCCGGCTTTCCCATTCATTGTGTATGTGCTGCCTCCGCGCAAGAGCGCAGCGTCTGCCGCCGAGGACGGCGGCGCGCAACAGAGCGCACGCCGCCGGGTTGGGTGCAGACTCGGCGCAGAGACGGCGCAGGTGCCCAGATCGGAAAAAACAAAAAAATAGTCTGGTCTAAATGTTTAATTGGGCCGCAAACACCGGGGCAGGTCCGTCTCGCGCCGCCGAGCTCAGTGGGGAAGCGTCCGCTCTGGGCGCAAAGCGCAGACCGAGCAGGTTTTCTGTCGGTTTCTGCTGCTTCGTCGAAAAATGCTACCACGGCATAAACCGATAGCGTCTATCTGTCGAGTTTTGCTACCCTATCAGAAAAAGTTCTACCTAGTTTTCTACATTTTGCAGAGCAACAATCTTACTGTTTTACTCCCTAAACCACTTCCTTTCCCCCCAAGTGGTCCTTGTCTCTTGCCAGGCCGTCATTGTAAATAAGAATGTGTTCTTACTGGTTAAATAAACGAGAATGACTGAATGAATATCAAACAAAGCGATAGAATTGTTTTTTTTTTCCTCTCTATCGTATAATGTTCACAAAAAGTAATACAATTAATGTCATGGCTAGTGTTAATTTAGAAGGATCAAATACTCAACATCCCATATTATCAATTTTAAATCAATATTTCAGGGGTAGCATAATTTGATAGTCCAGTAACGTCCTATAAAAAATAATGCTCCCGTCTCTTAATGCATTCAGGGCACGGGAAGCATCTAAAATGATCTCTGTTGGCCTGATATTGCGCCGCAAAATATCTAAAATTATCTAAATATCTTAAAATATTTGCCTGCGCCAAAATTGAACATTTTTTAATTTCACCGTGCCGCGCTGTGACGACATCTCAGCGGTGTCCGATAGGAGAGAAGGTGGTGGAGGGAGAAAAAAACTTGCAGGTTGTAGATCAGAGACGATCAAGATGGAAGAAAAAATCATTTTGGCTGTGCGTCTGTGTGAGGAGTTGTGGGTACGAGACTGCAGGCCTATCGGGACATCAATAAAAAGGGACAAAAGTGGAGAGAAATCCCCCAAAATTTGGACATACCAGGTGTGTTTAAAAGTGGTAGAAAACTTTTGGTAGTGGTAGAGAGCTTTTGCAAACCGAGCTGTAGCTACTGTACGTCCAAAGGATAGCTAGAAGCTATAGAAAATAAAGTTACATTTACATTGACATCACAGCTTGGCAGTTCCTTAGAAGCAAATATTTACCGCCCCCCGTCTGTCATCTAAACATCTTCCTACATGACATATTTATTCAATTATCCCTCCGTCCTTCAGACAGAGAGAGCAGAGTTTCCTTGGCCAAGTCGGAGCGTTTTCCACCAACAAGCGTTCAGTCGTTCAGTCCCCGCGGCTTTGATTGGAAGCAGACGGAGTCGGAGGTTGGGGGGGAACGAGGTCTTTCTGTTCTAAATGGTGAGGAATCAGAAAGACTTTTTTCCAGCGTCCAGGGTTCAGGTACGGCGCTCGGACTTGGCAGCGCGGCGACGTGTTTTTCTGGAAAAACGTCCTCTGGCTCAAAGAGACGCCGTGTGAGCTAGCAGCGATTAGCCGCCACGAGGGAGGATTTCTGCAGCTTACAGTCGTATTTCTCTTTTATACAACTTTGGTTCTGCCTCTTTTTAAGCTGCTCGCCAATGTGCACAATGGACATTTGCAAACTATTTATTTACTGAAAAACCTTGTCGGTCGGTTCTGCTGTGATGTGGATGGTTGTAACATCACAGATTAGTTTTGTACATGTCTAAAAAATAAACAATAAAATCAGCAATTACTGAAGCTGCTGAAGGAGCTGGAGATGTTTCTCCTCCAGTGGATTTCAGACTCTGTTCCTACAGTTTCACAATGGATTCAGAGTTTTATAGAACTCATCCCTTTAGACCAGGGATCAGCAACCCGCGGCTCTAGAGCGCCGCCCTAGTGGCTCCTGGAGCTTTTTAAAAAAAGTTTGACCTTTTTTTTCTTTTTTTTCCTTTTTTCTTTTTTCTTCTTTTTTCTATTTTTTTCTTCCTTTTTCCTTTCCCTTTTAATCTCAACATTTCGACTTTTGTCTTAACATTTCCACTTTTTTCTCAAGATTGTACTTCAACATTAATCTTGACATTTTGAATGTCGACATTTTTTTTTTTTTTTAATTTTTTTTTATCCCGGTTTTTTTCCCATTTTTTTCTCGACATTTCGACTTTTTTCTCGACATTTCGACTTTTTTCTCGACATTTCGACTTTTTTCTCAACATTTCGCCTTTCGCCATTTGTCTTCAATCTAAGGCTTATACATACAAGACTTTTTTTTTTTGCGGGTCCAGACATATTTGGTTTTTGTGTTTTTGGTCCAATACGGCTCTTTCAACATTTTGGGTTGCCGACCCCTGCTTTAGATCAACCTGATCTCACAAAAATCCGTGAAATGCCCACGACCTCTCACCACTATTTTCCGTGTCACCAACACGGAAAATGGTATAATTCCGTGTGAACACCACGGATATTGTACCATGCAAAGTCAATGGGATCCGTTGTCGTGATATATACACAGATTATGACATTATTATTATGTATATATTATTATTTATTATAGTGGCTAAATTATGAGTTTTTAAGTTACTGTTTGTTACTGTCAGTTTGTGAAAGCATGTTTTTAACGCTGTTTTAACAGTGTTTTAATGGTGTTTTGATGATTTTTAACAGTATTTTGACGAGTATTTAACCGTGTTTTCTAGTATTTAACGTAAATTCGAGTATTTAACCGTGTTGTTTGCTGTCGCCATGACGACGGAGTTAGTGATGTGAAAGTTTTATCCCCCCCTTTTTTTTCTCTTTTTTCTCCTTTTCATTTCATTTCTTTTTTCATTCTTCTTCATTTATTTATTTATTTTTAAGTATACATTTTTTTCATATATTTTTTATTTTTCTTTATTTTCTTTGTTTCATTAATTGATTTATTTTTTATTTATTTACGGTTATTTTTTGAGTGTGGAGAGTGTGTTCCATGTTTAAAAGAAGGTGCATATTTCTGTAATGTCGTTTCATTCTTGACTGTCTGACCCTTTGAAATCAATAAATATACTTTAAAAAACTCAATAAAATCAAGCATTATCCGTAGACGCCGGCGCTGCAGCTGCTGCGTCTTGTTTTCCTCCTCTTCCTCCTCGTCTTCTTCTCCTCCTCTTCTCCTGGAACACGACTCGTGTGGTTTCACGGCCGAGCGGACGTGAAATACGGCTCTTAAAGGAGTTTCTGACGTTTTGACGGCGTAACTTTGTGCAGGAGGATAAGAAAAGGAGCTGCGGCTTCACCTCCGACTCCAACATCTGTTTATAACACAGAAAATACCGGTTTAAATACGAAGACCGGGCTTGATTCATGGATGGTTTAGTGTAATCTCCTGTAGTAAACACGAGAAACGTTCATACGGATCTAAAAAAAAGCAGATGCAAAAGGACAAAGGGAGAAAAACAAGTCGCCTGACTTGATTTGCAGAAATCAGAAACCTTCAGATTCACTTATATTCCTGTTTTCTTGCAGCTGATTGAAAATATAAAGTTGGAATTGAGGCATTTCAGGTTTAAGGAGAAAAAACTTTCCAATAGAGATGAATATAAACAAAGGAAAAGCTGTAAGAGTTTCTATGTGACATCAGATCACCAGATGATTTAAACACTGCAAAAACTCAGTCTTACCAGGAATATTTGTCTTATTTCTAGTTAAAATGTCTCTTTTTTAGTCAAAAAATCTCATTACACTTAAAACAAGAGTTATTACCAGAAAAATAACTTGTTATTTGACAATTTTCACCTTTTTCAAGTAAATTTTTACTTGAAATAAGTAGAAAAATCTGCCAGTGGAACAAGATTTATTTTCTTATTACAAGCAAAAAAATCTTGTTCCACTGGCAGATTTTTCTACTTATTTCAAGTGAAAATCTACTTGAAACAGGTGAAAATTGTTGTTTTTTCCAGTGATGAGTCTAGTTTTAAGTGTTATGAGATTTTTTGACTAAAAATGAGACATTTTAACTAGAAATAAGACAACTATTCTTGTTAAGATTGTGAGTTTTTGCAGTGCAGCTTCTGTATTCTTGCAGCTAAGTGAAAATATAAAGTTGGAATCGGGGGATTTGAGGTTTAAGGAGAAAAACCTTCCAATAAAGATGAATATAAACAAATGAAAAGCTGTAAGAGTTTCTACGTGACATCAGGTCACCAGATGATTTAAAGGCATCACCTTCTAACAGTGATTTAATAAAGTTTTGTCCAGGACTTTACAATTTAATTTGCTGGTTATTTTCGCCGGACAAGAGTATTTAGGTTTTTAAATACCTGACATGTTTCAGAGTCACAGGATGTTGTGTGTTCCGCCAACGTATCAGCTGATGTTAAAAGCTCATGTCCTTTTTCTAATAGTGTTTATCCAGAACGGGTCGACAACAATAATCAGTTTTATCCACAAATATGACTTTCTTACGTTAGTTTTTTGCAGGTCGACATCTCTGGACTCGGAGGCGTTTGGGATGGAAACGTTCAGGCTTGAAGTCGCTTGTAGGAAAATAATAAACTGAAGAGAGGTGGAGATTAGACGCAGAAAAGAAGGAGAAAGAAGCTTGAGGATGTTTGAAACATCCGAACTCTGATTTATTGCAAGTACATAAGGGGTCCCACAAGGTTCAGTTCTTGGCCCTTTATTGTTTATATATGAATAACCTTGGACAGAACATTCCAAATTCAACGTTTCATTTCTATGCTGATGACACTGTCATATACGGCTCTGTTCCTGCGAAGGCTTTTTGAATATCCACAACATTTTTGACAGGGTTCAAGCACAGCTTTGTCACCTGCAACTTGTTTTAAATGCAGAGAAAACTAAACTTATGTTCTTCACCACTTTGCTTTGTGCAGGTCGACATCTCTGGACTCGGAGGCGTTTGGGATGGAAACGTTCAGGCTGTTTGATGGAGACATGTTTGATTTGTACTTGATTTGTTTCTACTTAAAGGAGACCTATTATGGCATTTAATGTATATTTTAAACAGGCCTTGAATGTCTTAAAAACAATGTAAAGCTTGTTTTTTCTACATAAATCAGAAATCCAGCCTGTGGGCCGTGTCTATAGTTTTACCGCTTCTAACCTCTTTTTCTGTGCTCCATTCTAAGGGAAGGGGGGGCTATGATAATGACGCTCTGTGCTGATTGGCTGCTTGAATCACGTGTAGCAGGGGAGGAGACAAAGCGTCGCTCCGGGCAGAAGAGCAGCGGCTGCGTAGCAAAGCGTGTCCACGGTTCTGCGTTAAATCAACGCGTACCTACGCCGTAGCCTCTGCGTTGGTGAAACGCGGAACCATAAATCAGCCTTTAGTCACCTCGTCTTCACACAGGAAGATTGAATTTAATTCTAAACAGTTACACCACGGTTATTTACTCCAATTCCTCATCATTTCACTTCTTATGTTACAAGACGAATGAATCATGTAACTGTAAAGAAATCACACACAAGAAAACACTGAATTTTCACAAATGGCAACTTTATTGTTAAAATATATAAATAAAATGTAAGCACTATTGCTGGCTCAAGGAAGGACCGCGCGTCTTCTGAATGTGAACAGCTCCAGGTGCTTGAAAGATCTGAAACCACAGAAGAAAAATGTATTACGGTACTAATAGAGCCCCGAGCCCGGGGCTCCTCGACGGTCCGGTCCGTGAGCAGCCCCCGCAGCTCCGTATGCGGCGCCGGGGCTCCGGAGCTAAGCTAAATACTTAGCCCATGCAAAGATCATACAAATATAAATGACATAAAAAAAAGGAACTTACTGCTGACTCGTGTGCAGTTACCGGGTCCGTGCTGTGGGAACTGATCCTTTTATGAGGGTAAATGTCGATGCAAAACCTCATTTCTACTCTCCCTCGCTGTTCAAACAGCCACCGCTGCTGAACAATGGCGGAGCTCGAGCCGGCGGAGAGAGCTGGTTGTGGGCGTGGTTTCAGCAGCGGAGGAGACCGAGGGCGTGGTTTGCATTTTGGTGACGTAAAGAAAATGCACAAATCCAAACGGCTCACAGAAACCACATGACACTGGGGGACTCTGTAAGGGTGGGGGTGAGCAGACCTTGCAGATTTTCATGGGGTATCATCTTTTCTGAGTTGGCAGGGTGAGGGGAGACCACTTTATATATGTTAAAACAAGAAAAAACGTGTTTTTCATAATAGGTCCCCTTTAAAACAACATAAGCTGCTTTTAGGACAACATCCTCTGCAGAAAAAAAGTGTTTTTATTTATATCTAGTTGCTGTTAATTTTCTTTGGTACAATAATTAGAAATAAAGTGATATAAAACACCGTTTTTATAACGGAAGTGGACGGGAGAGATGACCTAGCAACGGGGCCTTGACTAAGGGTCAATTCTCAGTTTCTTCCACAGCTCAGACGGGTCTCTGCGGTCTAAGATCCAAGGTCTTTATGGGGCGGACGGTGCAAGGTTATCACTCTGAACTGTTACAGACGTCACTGTCACGTCATTATTTCCAGCTCTCAGAGAGATCTATGAACTCGGGGTTCTGAGGGTTCTGACATTTCCAGTACGCTTCACACGGCCTGAGTCGGCACGTTTCTTTCTGTTTTGCTCTTTAAATGTTGTCAGCGTCTCTTTTTTTAGCTCCACTGCTGCTTTTCTCTGTGTTTCTGCTTCTGAAACTCCGTTTCATGTCGGTGAAGCTTGTCGTCTGCAGGGATCGGTCGTCTGCAGGGATCGGCCGTTATTGGAGTTGTGGTTTCCCTCGTTGCTCCTGCAGGCGACCGCAGCTTAATGCCTGTATTTTCCATATTTTCCATGCATTAGCGACTTCTCCTCGTGCACTCAAACGCAGCACGCTCCCCGGGAGAAGCTGGATCTGCTGGGGGAAACGCGGCGGTCGCTGCGTTTCCCATCGCTGCTCGTACTAACAGATATCCCTGAATGGAAAAGCAAGCTGGTTGTGCAGAAACCGCGACCAGGGAAATCTGCTGCGCCGCTTTAGCTTCTCCACATCACACACACCGCAGCCGGCCGACTCTGTAATCACCCGCGCACGACTATTTCCGTGCTATCTGACTACGGATTACGCAGCAAATTGCCAGGGACGGCGGACGTTTCCATGGAAAAGGCTGGAAGCTTGGAGGAAATAATAAACAGAAGAGAGGTGGAGATTAGACGCAGAGAAGAAGGAGAAAGAAGGTCAAAGATGTTTGAAACATCCTAACTCTGATTTATTGCAGGTACATAAGGGGGTTCCACAAGGTTTAGTTCTTGGCCCTTTATTGTTTAATATATATACACTGCAAAAACTCAAAATCTTACCAGGAATATTTGTCTTATTTCTAGTTAAAATGTATCTTCTCATTACAAGCAAAAAAATCTTGTCCCACTGGCAGATTTTTCTACTTATTTCAAGTGAAAATTTACTTGAAACAGGTGAAAATTGTCAAATAACAAGTTATTTTTCTGGTAATGACTCTTGTTTTAAGTTTAATAAGATTTTTTGACTAAAAATTAGACATTTTAACTAGAAATAAGACAAATATTCCTGGTAAGATTTTGAGTTTTTGCAGTGTAGTTCTTGGCCCTTTATTGTTTTATATATACATAAATAACCTTGGACAGAACATTCCAAATTCAACGTTTCATTTGTATACTGATGACACTGTCCTGTACTGCTCTGCTCCTGCAAAGGCTTTTTGAATATCTACAACATTTTTGACAGGGTTCAAGCACAGTCGAAATTTCGTGAATAAAGTCGAAATTTCGAGAATAAAGTTGAAATTTCAACTTTATTCACGAAATTTGGACTATTTTTCTCGACATTTTGACTTTTTTCTCGACATTTCGACATAGTGCACAATGAAAAAAAATCTTCCTCCTCTAAAATATTATTTTTTATTTTTCTCCTGATTATGTCTCATTATGTCTTTATGTAATTAATTTATTTGTTTGTTTGTTTTTTTATCTTTTAATTAACTGTGTTGCTGCTATCTTGGACAGGTCTCCCTTGATAAAAAATAAACCGAATAATGAATAAAAGAGACCCCCGATCTAAATGGGACTAACCTGGTTAAATAAAGGCTAAATAAATAAATAATGAAAACGGTCTGACAGTCACAGCTGGTTCTGCTGTTTCCTCCTCAGATTCATCTTGACCCTTTGAGTCTCTTTATCGTTCGTCTTCCTCCTCGTTCACGGTTAATCTGCAGCGTAGCAACACGCTAACGCAGCATAGCAACACACTAACGCGGCCAGGAGTGTGTTTTCTGTGCAGCATCTGCGTCGGAGGCTGCAGACGCTCCAGCAGGGATTGGTGACGGAGCTGGATGTTGCAGCTGCCCTGGAAGTGAAGTCAGCCCAACAATTATGTCCTTTAGTGAATACAGATATGAAAACTGTCTGAGTCTGAGACGGGAGTGTTGTGGTTGGTCACTCCCCTCTCTCCTGCTCACTCCATCTGCCAGCCACGCCCACCTCATCGGCCACGCCCACCACCACAGCCACGCCCACCTCCACAGCCACGCCCACCTCGTCAGCCACGCCCACATCGTCAGCCACGCCCACCTCGTCAGCCACGCCCACCCCGTCAGCCACGCCCACCTCGTCATTCATCCATTCACCTGCTCTCCCAGCTGCAGCTCCTCAACAATCAAGACAGGATAAAAGCTCCTCTCTCCTCCACACTCACTGCCAGATCGTTCTTTGTTCCCATGCAAGATGTTCCAGCGTTCACCACTTCATCTGATGTCCCAGTTTGGACCCTGCTGCTCCCGACCCACCGGCCTTGTCCCTGCCCTGGTAAAGGTATCAGCCCTTCTGTCTTTGAGTGCATCCGAAATGCCGTACTAAACAGTATTTACAAAAAATTATACTTGAGTTCGGCACACTGAGTAAATATCAGTAGTAGCATTGGTTCATACGTTCTACTCAGAGCCACACGGCACTTCCTGCCTTTGGGAGGGGGGGTTGTTACCATGGTAACAGCAGCAGTAGCCGCCCCTAGGACTCTATGTCTCCTGAAGCCGGTCCCTCGGACTCTGCCTTGAAACATTAAACAAAACTACATTCAAATCCACATCCAACATCAGAGAAAGGGAAGGAAGGATGAAAGAAATAGAGACGTTGTTCTGCTGGAGACGACAGTGATCTGAGCATGTGCAGATCAGACTGATCTGAGCATGTGCAGACCAGACTCCCCCTGGGAACATGTGTGGAGGTTCATGAGCGACGTATCAATATCAATCACATCAATCACTGGAGACGAGATGTTAGACCTGGATTATCCTGGAACACCATATCTGGATCAGAGTCCTGAAACCGTCGGTACCAGGACCCACATGGACCAGATGGCAGAACCAGAACCAGAACCAGAGCCAGAGCCGTTCCCAGCAGCAGATGAAGATCAAGGCTTTGGAAACCAATCAGCTGAACCAGGATGGAGCTGATCAGTGTTGAGCATCAACGAGTTCACATGAACCCGTTCATTTCTGTGAGAAAGTTGAACTGAACGCAACATATTTGCAAATAAAGAACTTGAACTTGTTCATTCTGCAGATCAGGAACTGGAATCTGAACTGTTCAGATTCTGTGAGTTTCAGCTTCACTTTCATTTTTAAACTATGTGAACTGAACATTGAACTAGTTCATGAGAAGCAGGAACTTGGACAACACTGTGGAAAAGTTCCATTAGATTATTCAGATGGACGTGTCACAGAAATGAGCCGCTGCTTCACTTTTGTGAACAAGAACTCTAGTGTTGGGGTTTTTACGGCCGTCTGAACAGAGAGGCGGCGGAACAGCCATCAAAATAGCGTCCACATCTAACGCTGCACCGCTGGAGGTCTGCAGGGTTTCCTGGTCCACCCCCCCCCCCCATGGCAGCCAAACCCCCCAGAACATAGCAGGTCCACATCTAACTAGCTTCCTGGCCCACCTTCACCCCCCCAGAACTTAGCAGCCACAATCAGCTCATAACTATCAAAGGTTCTCGAGTCCTTCCTGTGTTTGTTCCAACGTTCTCTGAAGTTCAGGAAGTGAACATGTGCAGCAGGTGAGCTGCAGCTCTATGCCTCGTTAGCAGCCCAGGGGGATTCTGGGAAACATGACACTCGTTAGCAGCCCAGGGGGATTCTGGGAAACATCACATCATACAACTACGGCAGTGGTTTGCTAGAGATGGATTTGTGCAGGTGAGACGAGCCTCAGGTTCCTCTAATCCAGCGGTCACCAGCCCAAAATGTTTTAGAGCCATCTTGGACCAAAGAAACAAAAAACAAATATGTCTGGAGCCCCAAAAATTAAAAGTCTTGTATCAGAATTAGAATGAAGAAACACATGCTGCATGTTTCTATATTAGTTAGAACTGGGTCCTCAGCTGCAAATGTAGCATGCTAATGTAGCATGCTAATGTCTTTTACATGACTCTTTTTGTTATCGGACAACTTCTTGCTACAGAGCAAACATTCAGGCAATTAATTAAATGATTCGCTCCAAGAAACCCTTTGTCCGGTTTGTTTCCAACAGCCACCTGCGTGGCGCCCCCTGCTGGTGGAAACGCGTAGCTATGACGCAAATCTTCGTTAACAGAAATGTTGACATTTAAAGGGGAACTATTGGCATCTAATTCCTATTTTAAACAGGCCTTGAATGTCTTAAAAACAAGCTTTTGATTGTTTTTGCTAAATAAATTAGAAATTCAGCCTCTGAGCCATGTCTTTAACTTCCCATTCTCTAACCTCATTATCTATGCAGGATTCTGAGTGGGCGGGGCTATGATAATGAGGCTCTGTGCTGATTGGCTGCCTGAATACGCCATACACCGCTACGAAAAAATGTAAAAAACCTGCTTTTCATAATAGGTCCCCTTTAATATTTATTCTACAAATTTTTACAGCATAGGAAAATGTCAAGAATGTTTGTGTCATGTTTGTCCTCCTACAGAAACCACATTAAAACCAAAAACATAATTCCCTCCCCATCGATTTCCATTTTCAAACATTTTTGAAAAAGCTCCAGGAGCCACTAGGGCGGCGCTAAAGAGCCGCGGGTTGCCGACCCCTGATCGAGGTTCTCCAGGTTCCTCCAGGTTCCCTAAGTTGGGAAACCTCACACTCCTCATGCACCTACATCAGAGCTAGAAAATCGTTTCTTAGTTTCAGTTCCAGTCGGCACTGATGGATGGAGTCGGGGGGGAGTTCCCGGTTTCCTGGTCCTGGTCCTGGTCATGGTCCTGGTCCTGGTCCTGGTCCTGGTCCTGGTCCTGGTCCTGGTCCTGGTCCTGGTCCTGGTTCTGGTCCTGGTCCCGGTCCCACTCGGCCTTCCAAGACTCCATAAACCAGGACTGAACTCTGATTTGATTAAGACCTTCTCTGTGAATCTGTTGGATGTTTTCATGGAAGCCGATCAGTAGAAACAATAAACCCTCTGGATGACTTCATGAGAACGATCACACTGACCCGGCTGCTGCTCCGATAATTCACCGTTCTGTTTTTCCTCCACTAACTTTCCTCTTTTCTCTTTCTCTCTTTCTGCCGTGATTTACATACGTTTTGCATGCAGAGTTTGTAAGTTTCAATGTTTCACAGGTTTGTTTTGTTGTCTTGTAAACGAGCTCTGACATGCCGTTGTGTAAATCTGGGACCGGAGCCGCGAGGTCCAAACATCCATCATGCACCGGGGCTAACCGGGTCCGGAACATTCCCTGCACAAACACTAAAACATGTGTGCATTCTTCTGTTCTGCAGCTCGGCTCTGATTTGTGAGGGTTTTACTTTCCTGCTGCAGCAGAGTCTGCAAGTCATGGATACGAGGGGGGGCATGTTTTCTATACTCAAACTCGATATTAGTTAGAACTGGGCAAAGATTTTTTTTTTCATTATGCACTTCGAGAAAAAAGTCGAAATGTCGAGGAAATAGTCAAAATTTCATAAAAAAAGTCTAAATGTTGAGAAAAAAGTTGAAATGACGAGAAAAATGTTGAGAAAAAAGTCGAAATGATGAGAAAAAAGTCAAAATTTCGAGAAAAAAGTTGAAATGTTGAGAAAAAAGTTGAAATGTTGAGGAAAAAGTCAAAATTTCATGAAAAAAAGTCAAAATGTTGAGAAAAATGTTGAGAAAAAAGTCAAAATGACGAGAAAAAAGTCAAAATTTCGAGAAAAAAGTCAAAATTTCCTGGAAAAAAATCAAGATTTCGAGGAAAAAAATCAAAATTTCGAGAAAATAGTCAAAATTTCGTGAAAAAAAGTCGAAATGACAAGAAAAATGTTGAGAAAAAAGTCCCCCCAAGGGTTTTTGGGGGTTTTTCAATACTCGAACACGATATAACTGGGGGAAGATTTTTTTTTCATTTTTCATTCTTCAGTGTTAGAGCCCAAAACGGCTTAGCTCTGCAGTATTTACAAGACCTGATAGTGCCTTATGTTCCTGGCAGAGCTCTCCGCTCTCAGAGTGCAGGTTTACTCGTAGTTCCTAGAGTATCTAAATGTAGATTTGGAGGGCGGGCGTTCTGCTATCAGGCACCATTACTATGGAACCAACTTCCAATCTGGGTTAAGGAGGCTGACACCACCTCCACCTTTAAAACTAAACTTAAAACCTTTCTGTTTAGTAAAGCCTATAGTTAGTGTTTAGTAAACCTCTAGCTGGTGTTGGTAAATCTCTAGGTAGTGTAAACTCTAGTGTGTTAGAGTCAGTAGTCATAGTCGCAGCTATAGAACAAGACTATAATAGTTAGTCTCAAATATAGCTTGGTGGTAGATATGCTGCTATAGGCCTATGCTGCAGGGGGGACCGACATGATCGGCTGGGCGGTGCCTCTCACCCTTCTTCTCCTCTCCTCTTCCCTTCTTCTCTTCTCCATTTCCATTTTTATTTATTATAAATATCTCATAACTATCATTTTTGTCCATCGTTCCTGTAGTTTCTTGTGCCGGCCCCCCTTTTTTCTCTTTTGTACATGGTGCAGCATCCTCTGCTGGTGGTGAAGAGCATCTCTGAATGCACAATACCGGATCCTGCAGCGTGGGAGTGAGGGGGGCAAGGTAACGGCCCGGGCAGGCGGGGGAGAGATTTGTCCCTCAAGACTCCTCTCCCTGGCCCTGCCCCTTTTCAACCTTTCCCCGACCCTGCACCCCAACCTGGGACTTGCTGATTGGGCCGGAACTTCGGGAGCTGCATGCTCACCTGCGGTCCCCACCCCTGGTCATCCCGTTGCTGCTTCCACCTGCCTGCTGTGCTGTTGCCGTCCCTGACCCCCAGTCTGGTCTTCGGCAGGAGGGTCCCCCCTTATGGTCCAGGTCCTGGTCCAGGTTTCTTCCTCCTAAAGGGGAGTTTTTCTTGCCACTGTTTGGCTTAAGGTTTTTCTCCCACTAGGGGAGTTTTTACCTGCTATTGTTTATGTAATAATTGCTCGGGGGTTTATGTTTATGTTTATGTTTATGTTCATGTTCTGGATCTCTGGAAAGCGTCTAGAGACAACTTTTGTTGTCTCTAGACGCTATATAAATAAAATTGAATTGAATTGAAGTCATGGATACGAAGGGGGGGGGCATGTTTTCATGGTCTAGTGACTTGTAGTCAGGACTGCCTGAACCAAGACCAGGACCAAGACCAAGACCAGTTCAGACCGAGAACAAACCTAGTTATTTCATCATCTTGCGTGATTGTAGACCATCAGCACCAGAGTTGTTCAAGTTCCTACTTCTCATGAACTAGTTCAAAGTTCAGTTCACATAGTTTAAAAATGAACAGTTCACGTTCATAGTTCACCATTTTCACTTTGAACTCGTTCAAATTCAGTTCATTTCAATGTTTTTAGGGGAGAAGTTCGAATGAAACGCCCCCCGATGCTAAAACTGTTCCCTGGATACGATCATGTTTTTGTCCTGGTGGCTTTTCAACTTTCCTCAGAGGCTGTAAATCAGTAAAAACGCTCGGACTGGTTTTTCTCAGTTCAGGTGGACATGATTTGCACAGAAAGGTTAGATTTTTACCGTCGGACTCTTGGGGAGACGATGTGTAAAATTCCTGCAGATAATGATAAGGATCAACATGTACGTCTGCAACGTCTCTGTCTTCTCTGGTCGTGTAAAGATGCACCGGGCTCGGACCGCCGTTGCCATGGAGACGGTCCCCGTTCATGCACAACACTGCTTATAAACGTAAAAGAGAACATGGATACAAGGTGTGGATTACATTAAAGACAGAATAAGATGTTTTTTTAATAACTTTCTGAAGGAGGTAAGAGATCATGTCGACTTCAGCGACACATTCAAGTCATTCCAGAGTTTTGGATCTAAATGTAACATTAAATTGATGACCAGATGTTGGACAGAAGGGTAAATGAAGATTAACACTGTGTCTAGTTGGATATGAATTAAAATCAGATGAAAAAGTAAAAAAACTGCTGGAAAGTGACAGGAAAAAATCCAAACTCTGTAAAACTTTTAGATGACTAGGATAAGTATTACACCAAATAATATTACAGTAATTTAAATGTGGTTCAAACAAAGTTTTATGACCCATCAACCTTGATGACTTTTGTGGGGGACGGGTGCGCCTGCCCGCGTCGGCGGCGGTCTGTCTCTCCGGGCAGGCTGGCCCCCTGCCGGGTGGGGGTCGTTGGCCTGAAGGGTGAGGGCCTCCTAGCCGCGTGTCCGGCCCGGACCGGGTGGCCGGGGATTGCCTGGGTCGCGGTCCGCCGCCGCGGGATCCCTGGCTGCTTCTTCCCGCGCCGTGGGGGCCCCGCCCGTGGGCCCCCTCGGCCGCCGCCGGGTGGGGGGGGGGCCTCGCAGGCGGTGGGTTGCCTCCCTCCTACTTCTCCCCTCTGTGGGGTTGCCGGTGGCCTGGGTTCCGGGCTCTTCCGTGTCGGCCTCTGGTCTCGCGGGTGGCGGGGTTGCTCCCCCCCCTCCCCCACTATAGATACACTTCAGGTGGAGCTTTGTTTGGTTTATTACACACACACACACACACACACACACACACACACACACACACACACACACACACACACACACACACACACACACACACACACACACACACACACACGCATGATCATATACATACACACACACACACACATAGATATACACACTGGCTTGTTCACCTGCATGCTGGCTCTGTAGTTTTTGGGTTTAGGTAGCGGTAGCGATAGCTTAGCTCAGACTGCGATCAGATCTCAAGATTTAGGTCGATTGCTGTTATTGTTTTGGTTGGCTCCCTGCCGGTTTCGTGCTTTGTTTGTGGTTTTTTGTTGCAGATTTCCAGTGCTTGACGTGTCTCCGTGTGTTCCTGCTTCCTGGATTGGCAGTGGAGGTCGTCACCCCCCCCCAAAAAAAAAAAAACACTGGGTTTGTATGTGTATATTTATGTATGTGTACGCATATGTGTGCGTATATATATGTATATATATTAAATATAGTAATAATGCACACATATACACTTTTGGTTTCTACCGTCATGGTATCAATCAATAATATGTGTGCAGACAAGGTGAAAAAAAAAAAAAAAAAAAAACCTTGATGTCATGAATCTCCCCATTTCTGACCACAAAGCAGTACTTTTTGACATTCACACCCAGCTGCAAAGAACAACGGACCATCTCCTTCAGAAACATCAAACACATCAACACAACAGCGATGTGGCTGTGATACCGGTTGATGTTGTTTGGATTAATATTGCTTATTGTTGTCATTTTATGCTTGTTTGTCATGCTTATGCTGTATGTTATGCCTAGGCCTATATGTTATGCTTTTATTCTTGTAAGGTGACCTTGGGTGACTTGAAAGGCGCCACCAAATAAAATGTATTATTATTATTATTAAACCGAGTGGAGCCGAGCCGAGTAGGTGCTAGCTCAGGGGTCGGCAACCCAAAATGTTTTAGATCCATATTGGACCAAAAACACCAAAAACAAATATTTCTGGAGCCACAAATGAAAGGTCTTGTATCAGAATTAGAATGAAGGAAAAACATGCTGCATGTTTCTATATTAGTTAGAACTGGGGGAAGATTTATTTTTCATTATGCACTTCGAGAAAAAAGTTGAAATGTTGAGAAAAAAGTCGAAATCTCGAGGAAATAGCAAGAATTTCGTGCAAAAAGTTGAAATGTTGAGAAAAAAGTCGAATTGTCAAGATTAAAAAGGAAAGGAAAAAGAAAAAAAGGAAAAAAAGAGAAAAAAAGGGAAAAGAAGAAGGAAAAGAGAAAAAAAGGAAAAAAAAAGGTAAAACATTTTTGAAAAAAGCTCCAGGAGCCACTAGGGCGGCGCTAAAGAGCCGCGGGTTGATGATCCCTGCTCTAGTGGAAAAGCGCCAAACTGGGCCGAGTAGTGTAATGAGATTTTTTTTGACTAAAAATGAGACATTTTAACTAGAAATAAGACAAATATTCCTGGTAATAGTTGAGTTTTTGCAGTGTGGCAACCCTAGAGTAGGTTCTAGTGGAAAAGCTCCATAAAGCTCCGTCCCTGCAGACCCAGCAGGTTCTGCTCTGCTCTGATCAGCTAATGAAGATAACATGGCCTGTGATTTTCATAAATCCCTTCATATGTCCGTCTCCTCCTCCTCCTGGTCTCGCTTTCATGCCGTCCATCTGTCCCACGGCTGAACACGCCGGCTGTGTTTGGTTCGGTTTCCCGCTGAGAGCCGGCTCTGATGTGGTCGCGCTCCGAGGGGGTTGGAACGGCGAGGAAACAGAGAAGCAGCACGTTCAGAGTAAACGCTGAGGCCCGTAAACGCTGAGAGAATCAGGAATACGAGTAGATCAGAGATCTGT
The DNA here is from genome assembly GCF_033807715.1 of Cololabis saira. Lineage (NCBI taxonomy): Eukaryota > Metazoa > Chordata > Actinopteri > Beloniformes > Belonidae > Cololabis > Cololabis saira. The sequence continues at coordinate 46,661,941 of NC_084600.1, read as the reverse complement.
GCAGATGGACGGATGTCTGACCCAGCAGGACGGCTCACAGCTTTAGCTCAGCGTGTTTCTGTGGTCTGGAGATCAAATACATCATTTAATAAGCTGAAATAAATGAAAAGGTTATGGAGTTGGTCCCCCCTTTACCTCCTAGTTATTGATACCAGAAAAATCCAGATGGTTTAGTTCTTAGATTTAACCACAGTCATGTGACAACTGAAGTAAGAACAAGTGAAAACTCAGTTACAACCAAGCAAACTGTGTAGTAATAACAATAATAATAATAATAATAATAATAATAATAATAATAATAATAATAATAATAATAATAATAATAATAATAATAATAATAATAGTAATAATAATAATAATAATAATAGCAATAATAATAATAATAATGACAATAATAATAATAATAATAATAATAATAATAATAATAATAATAATGATAATAATAATAATATTAATAACAGTAATAATAATAATAATAATACCAATAATAATAATAATAATAATAGCAACAATAATAATAATGACAATAATAATAATACTAAGTATAACAATAATAATGATGATGATAATAAAAATAATAATAGTAATAATAATTAATAATAATAATGGTAACGGTAATATGATTAATAATAATAATATGATTAATAATAATAATAATAATAATAATAATGATGATGATAATGATCATGATATAATAATAATAATAATTATTATTATTATATTATAATAATGATAATGATAATAACAACAACAACGACGACGACGATGATAAAAAAATTATAATAATAATATAATAATAATTATTAAAATACAGTCCTCAAAATCCATTACTCTTTACCACCGAAGCAACATTACTATTACTCAATGCTTGTAGTAATGTGTAATACAGTAGAACTTATACCAATCAATCAATCTTTATTTGTATAGCACTTTTAAAATCAAATAAAAACCAGGACTACTAAAATAATCACAAGACACACAGACTTAGAATAATAAAACCATCCCAGTAACCGGTAACCAGTAACCCGTCTGGTTACCGGTCCGGATATCAGCGTTACAGTCCCGGGAAGGCTCTCGGTACCGAGCACAATCTACATTTGGAAATAATCTTATAATCTTCCCGTCAGATATATTCCCAACAAATCAAAACAACTTCCAGGATGCCAATGTGGATGTTTCCACTGCTGCTGGTGTGGAATCAACCTGATCTCACAAAAATCTGTGAAATGCCCACGACCTCTCACCACTATTTTCCGTGGTATATACACGGAAAGTGGTATAATTCCGCGTGAGCACCACGGATATTGTACCATGCAAAGTCAATGGGATCCGTTGTCGTGTTATATACACGGATTATGACATTATTATTATTTATATATTATTCTTTGTTATAGTGGCTAAATTATGAGTTTTTGATCAGTCTGATCAGCGGATGCCCCCAAACAACATATAAAAAATGTGACAAATGTGACAACGCGACGAAAGCTCATAATTTAGCCACTATAATAAAGAATAATAAAAAATAATAATAATGTCATAATCTGTGTATATATCACGACAACGGATCCCATTGACTTTGCATAGTACAATATCTGTGGTGCTCACGCGGAATTATACCATTTTCTGTGTATATACCACGGAAAATAGTGGTGAGAGGTCGTGGGCATTTCACGGATTTTCGTGACATAAATATACACATACAAACCCAGTGATTTTTTTTTTTTTTTTTTTTTTTTTGGGGGGGGGGTGACGACATCCACTGCCAATCCAGGAAGCAGGAACACACGGAAACACACGTCAAGCACTGGAAATCTGCAACAAAAAACCACAAACAAAGCACGAAACCGGCACGGAGCCAACCAAAACAATAACAGCAATCGACCTAAATCTTGAGATCTGATTGCAGTCTGAGCTAAGCTAGCGCTACCGCTACCTACACCCAAAAACTAGAGAGCCAGCATGCAGGTGAACAAGCCAGTGTGTATGTCTATGTGTGTGTGTGTGTATGTATATGATCATGTGTGTGTGTGTGTGTGTGTGTGTGTGTGTGTATATGCGTGTGACTAAGTGACTATGTGTGTGTGTGTGTGTGTGTGTGTGTGTGTGTGTGTGTGTGTGTGTGTGTGTGTGTGTGTGTGTGTGTGTGTGTGTGTAATAAACCAAACAAAGTTCCACCTGAAGTGTATCTATAGTGGGGGAGGGGGGGGAGCAAACCCGCGAGACCAGAGGCCGACCAGGAAGAACCCGGAACCCAGGCCACCGGCAACCCCACAGAGGGGAGAAGTAGGAGGGAGGCAACCCACCGCCTGCGAGCCCCCCCGGCGCCGGAAGAAGCAGCCAGGGATCCCGCGGCAGCGGACCGCGACCCAGGCAATCCCCGGCCACCCGGTCCGGGCCGGACACGCGGCCAGGAGGCCCTCACCCTTCAGGCCAACGACCCCCACCCGGCAGGGGGCCAGCCTGCCCGGAGAGACAGAGCCGCCCCGGCCGCCGGCGCGGGCAGGCGCACCCGCCCCCCACGAAGTGGCCCTCCAAGACCAGAGGGGCGCCCCGCCGCAGAGGCAGCGGGGGGGACCGGAGACGGGCCCGGAGAGAGGGAACCCCCCAACAAGGCGACACCCGTGCAGGCCCGACAACGGAGGGCCCCAGACCCAGGCATCCCATTCATTCATCCATTCACCTATCCGATACCTATACTAATAATAATATGATATACTATACATAATAATAATACTAATAATACTAATAATAATAATAATAATAACCATCTTTGTATAATATAATATTGATAAATTATTAAGTTTTTGATGTCCTGCCAATGGAGGCCCGAATCCTCCATGGCAGGACCCTTCCATACCGCATTCTCACCGACACAGACACACAATCACGCACCGTTTTCCCCTCCCCGGGGGGGTCCAGCACCGCCAGAAGGCACCCCAGGCTGCACGGCGGGCCCCGCCAGGCCCGGGTACCCCGACCCACCTATCCCAGGCCGGTGAGGGAACGCGGGTGATGTGGGACCCCCTCCCGCCCCTGGTGTTGAGTGCATGTGATTAATGCCATAAAAACAGGGAGGGGGAGGGCCAAGTATCGATTTGACACCGACCCGCCCCCTCCCGAACTACGTGTCCTTGTCAAATGTATTTATTAAGTGTTGAATGTGCAGTGTCTATTTTGCTGTTAAAACCGTGAGGCGGGGAGTGCCTACAAACGTCTTCAAACGTCTACAAACTTCTCAGCGCTACTGTCACGCAGAAACCAGCAAAAGTCATGACTCATGACTCATTTAATTTCAGTAATATAATAACTGCACTTCTGTTAGAAATTAGTTCCACTTCACATTACAGAGAAAAGTTTATTATAGTTTATTATCACACTTTACTGCCAAACTGTTCAAAGCGAAAGAGCCGGTTCAGAAGGATGACGGTGATGCTGGTGACTCCACCGCCTCGTCTGTGATACGAGGTTAATCCCTCCCCGATGAGTTTATACGTGTTTCTAGGGTGTAGTTTATACATGTTTCAGGATGTAATAGTACTCAGAAGTATTCAGGAACAGGAGTTTACAGATGTGTTTTATAGCAGCTCCAGGAACCGAACATCTCACAAACACGTCAGTAAATAACAGCAGCATTCTTCACATTTCTGTATTTATCCGGAGCCGCGTGAGTCTGTGTTTTGTTTGTTTGCGTGTGAAGGCTAATACAGATCAGTTTTTCTGATTCAGAGCTGATGTGAAGGCTAATACGTATCAGTTTTTTTTGGGGGGGGGTCTGATTCAGAGCTGATGTGAAGGCTAATACAGATCAGTTTTGGGGGGGGGGGGATTATTGGGAGCTGATGGGAAGCAGCAGGGGGGAGGAATCCATCCCGGCTGAAGGTTCGGGGCATCAGCAGGTTCTCGTTGCTGCCACGGCTTCATCTTCTGAGTGTCAGATCCACCCGTTTGTGGTTACCAAACCCCAATCCCCCCCACAAAAACACCCACAACCCACCCAAATCCTCCACCCAATCCCCTCATTTCACTCAATCTGCCTCCCTTAGTCTCTTAACTCCACTGAAACTTTTACAATCATGAGTCACTTTGCTTTGTTGCCTCAATCATACATAGATGTGTGTGTGTGTGTGTGTGTGTGTGTGTGTGTGTGTGTGTGTGTGTGTGTGTGTGTGTGTGTGTGTGTGTGTGTGTGTGTGTGTGTGTGTGTGTGTGTTCTGATTCCAGCTACCGAGGTCTCGCCCGTTTATTACGGTTCACTTGAGCTTGTTTTTCCAGCAGATTTTTCCGTCCAGATTTAAAACTTTCCAACTTTGTGAGTCAGTGAAAATGTTCGAGGTCATTTGTGTCGTTATTTTAAATGTAATTACATTAACACAACAGGAGAAGTTTCAACAGACCAACACAGAGGACAGAAGTCCAAGGATAATTCAGATGATTCAATCCAACCTGATCTCACGAAAATCCATGAAATGCCCACGACCTCTCACCACTATTTTCCGTGGTATATACACGGAAAATGGTATAATTCCGTGTGAGCACCACGGATATTGTACCATGCAAAGTCAATGGGATCCGTGGTCGTGACATATACACGGATTATTACATTATTATTATTTATATATTATTCTTTGTTATAGTGGCTAAATTATGAGTTTTTGTCGCGCAAGCTACTGTTTGTTACTGTCAGTTTGTAAAAGCATGTTTTTAACGCTGTTTTAACAGTGTTTTATTGAGGTTTTAATGGGAGCACCACGGATATAGTAGGTTACTATGCGAAGTCAATGGGATCCGTAGTCGTGATATATACACGGATTATGACATTATTATTACTTATATATTATTCTTCAACACTACATACTTACCTGCTGTATTCTACTGCCCTTATTTTTAACAACTTGTGCTCTTACAACACCATATTAAAACAAATTATAAACCACATTAACACTTCATAGAAACAAAATAGATCGAGGGATGAGGTCTGAAAGATCTGTTTTGAAACTTTGCTTAATACGTTACGGCATTGAACACAACCCTTCCTGTCGGCGAGATAGGCAGCAGGACAAAACGTTAAAATAGCACTAATAAATGCATATATTGATCTTTTCCATCACATACATCTACTCACAATATAAATATACATTTTATGGTCACACTTTGTCTGTTGAAAAATGAGCGGATATATGATTTACTGTCTAATTGTGTCTTGCTGCTTTTAATGTTGATGTAAAGCACTTTGAATTATCTTGTGTTGAATTGTGCTGTACAAATAAACTTGCCTTGCCTATAGAACAATGGCTAATAAAGATCTAATCTAATCTAAAGTGTCGGTGGGCTGAAGTGAGAAAGTGTTGGCTTTTTACAGATCTCTAAGAGGCTGTAACTTATAAACTCTATGTTTGGACCCGGAGCAGCGATTGTGCCGTTTGTCCGTTTGCAGCAGCCGCCTCATCAAAGCCGTCCCACTGTTTTAAAACTCTTCCTGCCAGCTAACTTTACTTTATTTTATGTACTTTATGGACCCCAGGAAGGTTAGTGGTGGCCAAGGCGGCAGCTAATGGGGATCATCCAATAAACTAACCAACAATTAACAAACTTTCTCCCTCACAAACCCACAAGATCCAGATCCAGCAGAGGAACCAAGAGAAGCCGTCAGGAGACCAAGGCCCTGTTTCCACGTAGGAAAAACGGTGGTGTTTTCATGCGTTTTGGCTGTTCGTTTACATTTACACACATTCGGCCAAATCCACAAAGAATAGATTGCGCCCGCAAATAGCGCTGTGAATTGCGCCGCATTTGCGCCCGCAATTTGCCCCGCTTTAAGGTCCTATTCACAAAAGATTTTGCTCTAATGATATACCGGCGCAAACACGCCCATAAAGTTTTGGAGCTGAGTGCAATTTGCCCTTGTCTCAGTAAGTGAGCGGAGCTGTTTCCAGTGTTCTCCATATTTCAGCACACACATTGGTCCATAATGAAAACTGCAGAAATAAAAAATAAAGCGAGTGAAAATAAAACGCTGTGAGGCGCAAGGGCGCAATTTCCACTGGGAACAGGGGGGACATGCCCCCCCACTTTTCAAACTCATGCTCTTGCTCTTATACAGGCTTGACTGATATTGAAGAGAGAGAGAAACAGAGACAGAGCGGGAGTGAGGAGTGAGTTTGCGCGCAGTTAATACACGCTTCGAAAAGACGGTATTTGCTCCACTATTTTTGCGTGTGGCAAATAGCGCTGGCCTTTGTGAATTAGACGGTTTTTGCAATGAGGCTTATTTGCATAGAAAGGGGGCAATTTTGCGCCGAATGTATGAATATTACCTAATTTACATGCATGCAAATGGCACAGGCGCACCATGACACTATTTGCTTAGCAGCGCAGTTTGTGGTGCAATTCGCCCTTTGCGGGTGCTTTGTGAATTAGACGCTCTCTTTTTGTCACCGGTTTAGCGGCCGCAAAAGCCGCGCAATCCTTTTGTGGATTTGGCCCATTGTGTTTTACACCACAATGCGTGCAAATCCAGGAACAATGTATATTGTCACCACGGGTGATAGTTAACCGTTAACTTATATTTATAATACACCGTTAACTTATATTTATAATAAATACCAGCAATGGTAAGGACAACAATACCAGAAGGTAATGGACATAATGGACATGGACATAAAGTACATACATACACGTCAGTGATGGTCAGAACTACAATACCAGAAGGTAATGGACAATACATACAGTACACTAAATGAGGAACAACAATTACATAAAGAGTGTTCACAGTATTAGAAAATTATATGTAACAATTCGTATGGTGAATTAAACCAATTTGTCAATTCCACGTTACAATGCCTGTTTCCACACATTTACAAGGTTTACATCTCTGGAGATCCTTCCAGCTCTGAACATCCGATAACTCCTGCTAACTTTCGTCTCTCCGGTCATTTAAGGCCTTTTATCAGCACATGTTTCACGTTGTTGGAGACGTTTGTTGGGTTTGAAGGGAGGGGTCAATGAGTCGAGGTGGAAGGAAACGTTTCCTCAACGCCGTTGACATCTCGCTCATAAATCCCCGGGAAACAACAGCCGTCTAAGATCTGGCTGGAAGAGCAGGACGTACTTAAACTAAGAGCATTTATGTTGTTTTTTTGTGTTTTTCTTAGTCTTTGTAAAGCCTGTGACTGTTGGTCTTAGGAAACAGCAACCATTGTGAGGAGAAGGTAATGGAAAAACCGATGGCACAAACTGCAACTTCCTTGGGAGTTTGGCACCGTAAAGAGATCAAAAGATTCAAGTGTTTCACGTGGCGTTTTAATACGGCAGGCGTTTCTCTAAATCTCCCCGGCTCTTAAATGTGCCTTTGCTTTTTTACTGGCACGGGTTTTACGAGCCGTCTCAGCAGCAGCAGCGGCCGCTACGACGGGGAGATTATCAATGAGGTCGGGGAAAGGTCGGCTTGTCTCTTTCCGCCTCATTTCCACCGAGCAAACGCTGCATCACCGACCGCTGCATCTGATACCGGGAAACAACGGAGTCCTCGGCCAGAGAGCCGGGTCACGTAATTCCCATTTAAGAAAATGGCAACACATGTTGATTCTGAATGCTGACGAGCGGCCAGGTTTCTTATCAGCCGGCGAGTTTCCTGGCGAACGGAGGAAACCAAAACACGTTTGTTCATCCCCGGACGGACGGGCGTTTCGCCTAAAAAGGTATCCGATGTGTTTAATCAGGATTTATAAAAGGAACATTCCAGGTTTAATTGAACCCCGGGGCTGTTATTAGAGGGGAAGGAGCGTGAACGTTCATCAGGAACCAGCAGACGTTGAGCCGAAGCCGAGTTGAGATGTTAGCGATGGCGCGTTAGCGCTGGCTAACTTTTTTTTTTATTTTTAATTTTTTTATTTTCTCAATTCACATTTTCACATTCACAATTTACCCACAATTCCTACCCTCATCATAATTGCCCAGGGAAAAAAAACCCAAATCATACATTAAGGGAGAACAAAATTCAAATAAATAATAATTCAAACATTTTTTTTTAAATTTAAAAACAATTTTATAAAAAAAAAGAAAAAATCATTGGTCCCCCTTGGAAAAGTTCTCCAGTTTTGAAAATAATGGACACCAAAATTCTTGACAGATATGTATTTTTCCAAAGTTAATTTTTCCAATGGTAAAAAAACTGACATTTGATCCAAAAAAAACTTGAAAGTTGGAGGAGAATCATCTTTCCAAAGTAAAAGTATATATTTCTTAGCGAAGTATGTGATCATAATCAATATTCTGCTGTTTTTCTGGTCTAACTGAAGATCCAGCGTATCAACTAATAAATAAAAAACTGGAGCTTAACTCAAAATTAATTTCTAAAACTGATTGTGTGAAGGAATTAATTGATTTCCAGAAACGTATAAAAAGATCACATTCCCAAAATATATCCACAAATGTTCCATCGATTTTTTTACATCTGGGAAATTTTGAAGAGATATCCTTTGAAATTTTGTGCATTTTTATTGGAGTTAAATACAGTTTGTGAATAAATTTAAAATTAGCTTCTTTAATTTTATTACCAGTAAATAGAAAATGGCAACACATGTTGATTCTGAACGCTGACGAGCAGCCAGGTTTCTTATCAGGCCGGCGAGTTTCCTGGCGAACGGAGGAAACCAAAACACGTTTGTTCGTCCCCGGACGGACGGGCGTTTCGCCTAAAAAGGTATCCGATGTGTTTAATCAGGATTTATAAAAGGAACATTCCAGGTTTAATTGAACCCCGGGGCTGTTATTAGAGGGGAAGGTGAACGTTCATCAGGAACCAGCAGACGTTGAGCCGAAGCCCGAGTTGAGATGTTAGCGATGGCGCGTTAGCGCTGGCTAACTTTTATTTTTTTTAATTTTCACAATTCACATTCACAATTTCTATTTTACCCACAATTCCTACCCTCCCCATAATTGCCAAGGGAAAAAAAAAATAACGGAGACCAAAATTCTTGAAAGATATGTATTTTTCCAAAGTTAATTTTTCCAATGGTAAAAAAACACACATTTGATCAAAAAAAAACTTTTTTTAAATTTTGTATTTTTTTTATTTTCACATTCACAATTTCTATTTTACCCACATTCCTACCCTCCCCATAATTGTCCTAGGGTAAAAAAACCCAAATCATACATTAAGGGAGAACAAAATTCAAATAAATAATCATTTAAAAAAATTTTAAAAAATTAAAAAAAAAAAAAAAAAATTTAAATTTAAAAGAAATTGTTATTTAAAAAAAAAAAAAAAATCATTGGTCCCGCTTGGAAAAGTTATCCAGTTTTGAAAATAATGGAGACCAAAATTCTTGACAGATATTTATTTTTCCAAAGTAAATTTTTCCAATGTTAAAAAAAACTGACATTTGATCCAAAAAAAACTTGAAAGTTGGAGGGGAATCCTCTTTCCAAAGTAAAAGTATGAATTTCTTAGCGAAGTATGTGATCATAATTAATATCCTGCTTTTTTTTCCGGTCTAACTGAAGATCCATTGTATCATTTCATAAATAAAAAACTGGAGCTTAACTCAAAATTAATTTCTAAAACTGATTGTGTGAAGGAATTAATTGATTTCCAGAAACGTATAAAAAGATCACATTCCCAGAACATATCCACAAATGTTCCATCGGTTCTTTTACATCTGGGACATTTTGAAGAGATATCCTTTGAAATGTTGTGCATTTTAATTGGGGTTAAATACAGTTTGTGAATAAATTTAAAATTAGCTTCTTTAATTTTATTAACAGTAAATGGAAAATGGCAACACATGTTGATTCTGAACGCTGACGAGCAGCCAGGTTTCTTATCAGGCCTGGCGAGTTTCCTGGCGAACGGAGGAAACCAAAACACGTTTGTTCGTCCCCGGACGGACGTGCGTTTCGCCTAAAAAGGTATCCGATGTGTTTAATCAGGGTTTTATAAAAGGAACATTCCAGGTTTAATTGAACCCCGGGGCTGTTATTAGAGGGGAAGGAGCGTGAACGTTCATCAGGAACCAGCAGACGTTGAGATGTTAACGATGGCGCGTTAGCGCTGGCTAACCTTAACGGTGTCTTAGCCGACGTCTCCTTCATCTCAACGCCATAAAAACTACAGAAACTACAGAAATTAAAGCTGCAAGCAGCGATTAACGGATGAACAGTCCTCCACCCTTGTGCACGTTCAGGCTGCAGTGGAAGCTTTTATGACTTCATGTAGATTCTTCAGACCTGGACATTTAGTGGATGAAAACACCCACGAGTCTTTATATCAAACCATTCAAAAGTTATAGCAGAAAGTAGGAACTATCAAATATGAACCAATCAGATGAAGGGGGGGGCGCTTTTTGGCGTCTATCGTCGCCACGGTAACACTTTTGAAAGAGAAAAGTAATGCGCATCGTCGCAGGATGTAGACGCACATTTTGATGTATAACACACCTGGGTTCACGTTACGGTTCGGGCTGAATTAACTGCCGAAGGAATGGCATAAATTGCGCCAAAATTACACGATTATTTCAAAATGGCCGACTTCCTGTTGGGTTTGGGCCATGGCTCCAAGAGACTTTTCTTTAAGTAAAAAGGAATGTGACTGTCTGTGTCGGCCGGCAGATATTTTATTTTAGTTTTTTGTTTACTTTGTTGTTGTTTTTTAATTCATGTTCTTTGTAAATTGATTTCTTGGGAAAAAGGGGCAGATTAAATAAGATTCTTCTTCTTGTTTATATGTTTATATTAAATTGTCTGTTGTTTTATTTTATCAATTAATTAATTGGAATTAATTGGTCGTTGCGCGGGCAATTTTCACCAATAAAAGGTCAAGGACTCAAAATCAAGTCTGATGACTCCACCCACAACTCTTTATATCAAACCATTCAAAAGTTATGGCAGAAAGTAGGAACTATCAAATATGGACCAATCAGCTACTAGTATCACTTCCTGTTTAAGTTTGAAGTTTGACGCGGCGCCGCGGCCACGCCATTTCACGAAAACTCACGATTTTGATAACTTTTCCTGGTTAACGTCTTTTGTGTCTCCTGAGTGAGTTTTATGTCGAACGGACGATCCTGCTAGGAGGAGTTCGTTAAAGTACGACACGTGAAAATGGAAGAAATTGCTCCAAAATGACACGATTAATTGAAAATGGCCGACTTCCTGTTGGGTTTGGGCCATGGCTCCAAGAAACTTTTCTTTAAGTTGCGACATGATACAGGTGTGTACCGATTTTCGTGCATGTACGTCAAACCGTATTGTGGGGCTTGAGGAACAAAGTTTTCTAGGGGGCGCTGTTGAGCCGTTAGGCCACGCCCATTAATGTAAACCATTAAATATCACATTTATCACCAGGCCTGGATTGGTGCAAAATTTGGTGACTTTTGGGGCACGTTTAGGGGGAAAAAAGGCCCTCATTTCGTCAGAAGAAAAATTCCTACAGATACATTAGGGCCTTCGCACTGTAAGTGCTTGGGCCCTAATTACCACCAGTACATGCAGGAGGAGGATGGGAACTCTTCTTCTTGCACATCTTTAGACGACATCTGCCTAAAACACAAGGAACGGGGAACAAAAGTAGACGCCTGCACGGCAGAACGTTAAAATGACCTCAATCTCAATCAATCTTTATTTGTAGCAGGTTTTAAAACGACAGCTGTTGACCAAAGTGCTTAACCGTTAAAATCTAATAAAAACATGGACGACAGGAACCAAATTTACTCTATTACTTAAGTGAGGCTGGTAATAGCAATTACCCGTTTCCCAGGGGCTACCATTATTAGCCATGTTGGTGTGTAATCAGTTTTAACTCTTTATCGTCTTAAACCCCTTTTCCACCAAACCGGTTCCAGGCTGGTTGTGGACCAGTTTATGGATTGATTGATACCTTATTTGTAAAAGTATACAATTACATTCTCTTCAAATACAAAAAAAACAAAGCAGTTTTTCTGCCGACAAAGATGGTAAACGTGTTTTCATGACAGGGTTGAAACGCCGGTGTGAACGTGTTGATGTCCGTGTTTGTGTCCAACCCAAACCCGAACCAAACCAACCCAAATCAAACCAGAGGGAGTTTCCTGGAGTTTCCTGGAGCTGCTAATATGCTGCTGCTCTCTGGCCGTTCCTCAGACTCAGAACCTGCACAGATCTGTTATTTTCTGCTGCTACTCGGACTCAGAAACTGGCACCAGCGTGTTATTTGACGGTGGTTTCCAGCAGAAACCTGCCAGCGGTCAAGTGTTTGGGTTGGACCGATCTGGACAAACTGGAGTCTGTATTTACGTCCAGCTGGAGCAGCTTCACCTTCGCTGGACCGGTGGCTCTGTAGACGTACCAACAACTAAATAACTACATGTGACCTTTTACACTCGCTGCAAAACGAGAAGTGGAGCTTTGGTTTGCTATGAAAGGAAAAAGAAACTAGTTTATTGGTGGAACCTGCCACCCGGCCGCCTAAACGTCTCTTACGTGAGCGAGTTCATACCGGACCACGACTGAGGGCTGGGGTAACGACTAGATATCATGACAGGTGGTTTCACCTGATCACCTGATCACCTGATCACCTCTCTGCAAGTAAAATAACTGATTAAACGTGAACAGATTTAGTTACGTCTCTGGTCGAGGTTCTGTTAGGGACATAAAACTGAACAGTTTGGAGAATCTTTGGGGAGTTTTGATTGGTGGAGTGGGAGACGTCTCCATGTTCAGGTGTCCAGGGCCGGCTCAAGCCTCCATATTACTGCCAATACTGATTATTGATCATTCACCACTATAAACTTATTTCATGTTCTTCCCTGTCATTACAAACACACGTAGCTCATCTGCTACTACAGGCTGCAGCAACGTCAAGGCTGTTCAGGGACTTTCCTAACTTGAGGAAACGTTTCACAATTTCCTTGACACCAAACGTTACACCAAGACATGCAAACATACCTTTATCTTTCAGTTTTTTTCTCCTCTTCATCTTTCATCCTCTTTCTTTTCTCTGCTCCTGACGGATAAGTTTGTTTTTGCGACATGTTGGGTCTTCAACCTCCTCCTAATGCAAAGGTTGAATGAACACACTCTAGTCTGTTAACATAATATTCTTTATGTAATAATATTTATTATTATTTTTTTGTACAATCGGGGGAACCTAGAGGAACTTGGAGGGACCTGGGGGCTCGTCTCACCTGCACAAATCCAGTTGTCCAAGTGTCGACTTTTTTCTCAACGTTTCATCTTTTTTCTCAAAATTTCGACTTTTTTCTCAAAATCTTTACTTTTTTCTCAAAATCTTTACTTTTTTCTCAAAAATTTCATCTTTTTTCTCAAAATTTTGACTTTTTTCTCAAAATTTCGTCTTTTTTCTCGACATTTCGTCTTTTTTCTCAACAACGGATATTTCCCCCTCTACGTTTTGAAAAATACCATAAGAACCTGCACAAATCCATCTGTCCAAGTGCAGAACTGCACAGAAACACCTTTCCTTTATTTAGTCATTTTAAACATAAAACAAAACTACATTCAAATCTACATCCAACATCAGAAAAAGGGAAGGAAGGATGAAAGAAATAGAGAGGTTGTTCTGCTGGAGACGACAGTAATCTGAGGATGTGCAGACCAGACTCCCCCTGGGAACATGTGTGGAGGTTCATGAGCAACGTATCGATATCAGTCACACCAATCACTGGAGACGAGATGTTAGACCTGGATTATCCTGAAACAGATCTGGATCTGAAACCATCAGTACCAGGACCCACATGGACCAGATGAACCAGAACAGAGTCGTTCCCAGCAGATGGAGGATTTCCCTGATTGTCAGAGAGGAAGAGAAACCCGTGGGACAACAGTTTCCCGTTGTGATTATTAAACCAAGGACTCGGTCCGGATTCGTATGTTTCTGTTTGGCTAAAACCAATCAGATTATTGATACTACAGCGATAGTGACCTGTCCAATAACCAGAAAACTGCTTCCTTGGGGGTGAAAATATGGGTCTAGAGCCCTAAATAATCTTAATATGTGACTTCATTCTAGAGATATGGAGTTTTTTGTGCAAAAAATGACCTTGAAAATTAAATTTGACCTTCAACACGACCTTGAAATAGGAAATTTATCACAGAATTGAATTCCTAGCACCAAAAAAGTAGAGAAAGTGAAAATATACAAAAATCTAGGACTAAGAGAAGCTGAGATATTACCTTTGCTCTTTTCGGCAGGAGACATTTTTAAGTTTCTGCAAACCGGCCACTAGGGGGCGTTTTTGAAAACCTTATGTCCATAACCAGAGCCGGATTAAATAAATGGACTACACTAGGCAGACTGTGATTTTTGGGCCCCCCTCCATCGATGTTATTTATGAAATCTTAAACTTACCAAAGTTACTAATAAAACTTAATTCACATTTTACATAGCATAGTCATAGTCAAGTCGGTTCTTTGTATTCCAAAATAAGTCATGTGTTGTATATCTAAAAATAGTCTATCAGACTATTTTTAGATTTTTATTATTTATACGTTATTACAATGCTCTATTAAATGCTATTAAATTATCCTTATCTTATCGATTGTGAGCATTTTGCAGAAAATCTTAATTAAATGTGTTGATTAAATTGAATAGTTAAATAAGAAGTCAAATCTACAAAGACCAATACAATTTGCAGTAAGACAAAGTGTGCTGTAGTATGTATGTCTGTATGTGTATATGTATGTGTATGTATGCGTATGCAGAGCCGTCTGGGAAATTTGCGAGGCCCTGTGTGAAATAGCAAGGGGGGCCCTCGTGCGTGAGCGTAGCGAGCGCGCGCAAAATTTTTGGGTTTTTCGGGTCGGATCGGGTGTTTATATGCGCAATTTTAACTCTCCAATTAGCAAAATACTGGATACCTTCCCCTGCCTCATCATCATCTCTTGCCTCGACGCGGGGCCCCACGGCTGCTTGAGACCCGGGCGGATCGGGGATTTTTGTAACAAATTTATCAAACGTGCCTTTCAGAGAGGCATTAAACTCTTCCATTTTCTTTAGTTCTTTTCTTTTTTCATCCCCTGATGGAAATTTCCTGAATCTGTCTCGTTCTCTCGACATTGTGTGACAGTTTGTTCCAACTCCACCGTCTGGATCAGAGCAGCTTGTGTCTGCGCTTGGTCTGATCAGTTGTATTGAACAACACACTAGTACACATTTAGGTCTGTAATGGAACGTGACTGTTGATATTTATAAGGAAAAAAAAAAAATAGTGGAAAAAAAAAAAGGCCCATAGCGCCAGGCCCCTTGGGGCGCCAGGCCCCGTGTAGTAATAATGCACATATATATATGCCTTAGGTTTTTACCGGCATGTTATCAACCATTAATATGTGTGCAGACAAAAAAAAAAAAAAAAAAAAAAATTTTTTTTTTTTTTTTTTGTCCCTCTGTCTGGGCCCCCCCCCTGTCGGGCCCTAGGCACGTGCCTAGTCTGCCTTTGCGTTAATCCGGCTCTGTCCATAACTAACATGCCAAATATCAAAAACTAGTCACCATGTGCACAATCTGTATGATTTTTGACAGATTCCCTCCCAGCTAAAAACCTTCAGCTGCTGTTTTTGTATCTGGTTGATTCTCCTGCAAAGGTTGAAACTCGACCTTTGGAAAAGGTCGTGGTGAAATCTCCAGCTCACTTAAGGTGAATCTGTGAGAATTATGTCATCAAAGTGTTTCCTCACCTCCAGGATTCCTGAAGAAAGTATTTCCTGGAGTCGCTGAGCTATTGTTTCCTTCAGCAGAATGTTTCTGCATCCACCCTGAACTTCCTCTCCTTTAATCAGACCTTTTTAATCGCTACAGCTATACTATCAAAGATCTATTATATATAAAATAGTGACTAAAATGAAATGTTAACAGTGACAGATGTAGCATAGACGAGGCTCGACCTTCACACGCTTGAATGTTCTTCAGAACCACGAAAATGTAGATGTCGACCTTTTCTTCTTCGTCGCCACAAAGTCCGGCACTAAATGCCCTTTTTTTCTCAAAATTTTGACTTTTTTCTTCTCTTTTCTCTTGACATTTCGACTTTTTTCTCGACTTTTTTCGCGACATTTCAACTTTTTTTCTCGACATTTCGACTTTTTTCTCAACTTTTTTTCTTGAAATTTCGACTTTTTTCTCAACATTTTGCAAAAACTCTAAATCTTACCAGGAATATTTGTCTTATTTCTAGTTAAAATGTCTCATTTTTAGCCAAAAAATCTCATTACACTTAAAACAAGATTCATCACCAGAAAAATAACTTGTTATTTGACGATTTTCACCTGTTTCAAGTAAATTTTCACTTGAAATAAGTAGAAAAATCTGCCAGTGGAACAAGATTTATCTTCTCATTACAAGCAAAAAAATCTTGTTCCACTGGCAGATTTTTCTACTTATTTTAAGTGAAAATCTACTTGAAACAGGTGAAAATTGTTGTTTTTTGAGTCTTGTCTTAAATGTAATGAGATTTTTTTTTACTAAAAATTAGACATTTTAACTAGAAATAAGACAAATATTCTTGTTAAGATTTTGAGTTTTTGCAGTTTATAATAACTGAACTGAAATCGATCATGTTGTTCTGATTTGCATTTGTAGTAATTCTATATGTATTAAGTAATAGAATAATCAATACAAATGGACACAGAGTAATTCCATAAATGTATTTAAAAAAACAAACATTTACATTTAACCCTTGAAGCCCAGGTGTGGTGGCTGCCATACCTTGCCATACCCAATTGACGCCCCTGGAGGGGAGGGCTAGTGGGGGCAGAGCCACCTTGTTTACATTCCACCAGGGAGATTGTGACTGGAGCAGCCGGCCAGGCTGCTCTGTCAAGGTCAGATTATAGAATCAACAATTGTACTGAAAAGAACAGGCAGATCCAGTAATTTTCCATCTGCCTTAAGTCTCTGGTTCATCAATTCATCACTAATCAGCTCCTCCTGACCAGGGGCGCTCATACTTTTGCATCCATACGACCTGACCAACACGATACGAGCCGTGTTCAGTGAAGCCTGGTCCGGTTCGGCTCCGCGGTTGCTCATCGGGGGGGTTTGGTTGAAAACAAGCCTCTCCCACCTGAAGGTTCGGGGAGGTGGGAGCATCGGACCCTCGGTACCGGGTTTCTAGAGATGGGCGGTATGGACTAAAAAATGTATCACGATCATTTCTGGCATTTATCCTGATAATGATAAAAAATACCAATACAAAAAGTGTCATCAATGGGAATTTTTCTTTCTTTCTTTCTTTCTTTCTTTCTTTCTTTCTTTCTTTCTTTCTTTCTTTCTTTCTTTCTTTCTTTCTTTCTTTCTTTCTTTCTTTCTTTCTTTCTTGCTCATTTCTTTCTTTGTTTCAGGCTCATTTCTTTCTTTCTTTCTTTCTTTCTTTCCTTCTTTCTTTCTTTCTTTCTTTCTCCTTTCTTTCTTTCTTGCTCATTTCTTTCTTTGTTTCAGGCTCATTTCTTTCTTTCTTTCTTTCTTTCTTTCTTTCTTTCTTTCTTTCCTTCTTTCTTTCTTTCTTTCTTTCTCCTTTCTTTCTTTCTTGCTCATTTCTTTCTTTGTTTCAGGCTCATTTCTTTCTTTCTTTCTTTCTTTCTTTCTTTCTTTCTTTCTTTCTTTCTTTCTTTCCTTCTTTCTTTCTTTCTTTCTTGCTCATTTCTTTCTTTGTTTCAGGCTCATTTCTTTCTTTCTTTCTTTCTTTCTCATTTCCTCAATTTATCGTTTTTACCGTGAGATGACAAATTCTTACCGTGGGGAATTTTTTGAACGGTAAAATATCACCCATTCCTACTGGTTTCCTGGTGAAAACGGGGCATCGGGGGAACCTGCAGCCGTATCTCGTGTTGGAAAACCGCTGGGTATGAGTTCCAGCTCATAATATTCACCTCCAGCCCTGGTTGCCGTGACAACGGCTCTAATTAGGAGCCACATCCAGACCCTTTAACAGAGAGGAGCAGATGTGGTGAATACAGATGTGGAGGTGGGTCACTGATGGAGGTTTACTGGCCTCTGATTGGACCAGAAATCCCTCTCAAACGTAATCAGAGTGAGGTGTTAATTCACCCCGAGGAGCGTAAAACCTTCACCGGGAGAACCTGGACGGTTCAAGGCTGCAAGATCAATAACACTCAATAACTACAGGGATGAAATAAACAGAGAATAATGACAGCTCACCGTGAGGATGGGGAGGATGGTTACCACGGCAACCATGGCTGGATGATTCCGGGTATCAGAGCTCGGTGTTTCCTCCTCTCCGGGTTATCAGCCCTGACATCAGGGGGGGGTTGATTAATCCGACCAGCCCGGATATTGATCCGTGACCTTTCTCTCACTTCACTTCCACAGACGTGGTGGGGGTTGATTCTCCTGGAGACGTGGAATCACCAGTAGCTGACAACGCCGCTCTAATGACATTCATGGCTCTCTGAATCCACGTTCCTCTTTCTGCTGGGACGATCATCAGTAGACGCCTCCTTAGTGGGTTATTATTATTATTTCTAGTTAAAATGTCTCTTTTTTAGTCAAAAAATCTCATTACACTTAAAACAAGAGTCATTACCAGAAAAATAACTTGTTATTTGACAATTTTCACCTGTTTCAAGTACATTTTCACTTGAAATAAGTAGAAAAATCTGCCAGTGGAACAAGATTTATCTTCTCATTACAAGCAAAAGTATCTTGTTCCACTTGCAGATTTTTCTACTTATTTCAAGTGAAAATCTACTTGAAACAGGTGAAAATTGTTGTTTTTTCCAGTGATGAGTCTTGTTTTAAGTGGAATGAGATTTTTTTACTAAAATGAGACATTTTAACTAGAAATAAGACAAATATTCTTGTTAAGATTTTGAGTTTTTGCAGTGTGACTACAATCAGGGCAGATGGAAACAAGGAAGTCAAGACAAAACTGAAACACAAAGACATGGTTTTTCAAAATAAAACAGGAACTGACCAAACCGTGACATCTGGTTTATATAGAAACATATTTGTTCATCATTGTGTGTAGATCTCATGTTAAAAGGTCGGATCAACGGTTAAGTATCATCAAACTGAAGATCTGAACAAATCCAGGTCCATCCAGATGGATGGATGGAATCTTTCCATAATCAATCGGATATGTTGAATATAAATGACTGATCCAACCTGAACTTTTTTCTCGCGGCCGCACGCTCAAAATAACAAAAACGGTGCGAAATCTTTTTTTTCTAATTCATTTTTTTTCACTATTGTTATCTAATCCAATATCAGTTTAGTTAATTTTAAAGGAAATATGCACTTTGTTTACACTCTAATTATGTAAAATATATTTCTTCAGGATCTTTTCTTGAAATTTCTCATTTTTGTTTTCAAATTTTTTAAGATACTTTTAATATCATTTTACAAAGATAAACAGAAACAAGTATGTTTTTTTATATTTCGCTTTTTTATAGGAAATGTAATTAAAAGCTAAATCTTTCTTATTACATCCGAGAGTGTTTCTTTGTGATTTAGAGATGTTTCCAGTACAATTAAGTGTATTTATTTTTAAAAATTGGCGCGGATATTTACGCCAGTGTGCAGAAAAAGTCAGCACTTCTTTTAACTGTTTTACTTTGTCACTATCCTCGTATTCAAAACTGAAATTCTCTGAATAAAAATATCTTCTATCATCTTTTTTAGCAGTGATATTTTTCCTGAGAAAATATATAATAGTAGTCAGTTAATAAAAATAAACGACCGTCTACAAAGAAATAAAATCGGCAAATGCATTCTAGAAAACTAAACAAATGTTAAACTGCTCTTTGTGGAATAACGATGGATTTGTAGAAGAAATATATTATCGGATATGCTGAGATTCATGGCAATTATTTATGCCTTCCTTTTTAGTAAATTAACATTTCGTTTTCTTGCTTGGAAACTTCTCACGGGCCGCACATTTGACACCCCTGGTCTAAACTGAAACTCTGCAGTCTGACACACCAGAGTTTGTGGTTTTGTGGTTTTGTGGTTCTGGGTTTGATCCAGCTGCTGCTGCCGCTGAAGTCTATATTTAAAATGTTCAGTCGATCCTCTCAAGTAGAAAATAGGGAGGTGGAGGAGAATGAAGGAGAATAAAGGAGGATAAAGGAGCCTCACATTATTGGCAGTTATCTGGGGAAGGAGTGGCGACCGCAGGAAACCAGGATCCAGATGTGACGGAGAGAACGAGATCACCGCAGATACGGAGAGATAAATCAGGAAGAAACAGGACGGAGGAGAAAGAAAGTGTGTGGAGAACGTTCAACCCTGAACTTTATAAACCTGGAGAGAACGGGGATTATAAACCTGGAGAGAACGGGGATTATAAACATGGAGAGACGGGACAGAGCAGGAACTCTGAGCTGGAACATTCACCTCCAAACCAGGCCTGCACTGCAAAAACTCTAAATCTTACCAGGAATATTTGTCTTATTTCTAGTTAAAATGTCTCATTTTTAGTCAAAAAATCTCATTAAACTTAAAACAAGAGTCATTACCAGAAAAATTACTTGTTATTTGACAATTTTCACCTGTTTCAAGTAAATTTTCACTTGAAATAAGTAGAAAAATCTGCCAGTGGAACAAGATTTTTTTTGCTTGTAATGAGAAGATAAATCTTGTTCCACTGGCAGATTTTTCTACTTATTTTAAATTAAAATCTACTTGAAACAGGTGAAAATTGTTGTTTTTTCCAGTAATGACTCTTGTTTTAAGTGGAATGAGATTTTCTTTACTAAAAATGAGACATTTTAACTAGAAATAAGACAAATATTCTTGTTAAGATTTTGAGTTTTTGCAGTGTGGGGATCGACTCAAATGATTCAAATGTAAAGAAATGATTCGATTCTGATATTGATTTGGGTTCGTGTTATTAAAACTATTTTTTGAGCTGTTGCATGAATTATATGACAGTATATATAGTATATAAGACAGTAGATAAAGTCATGAAATATAGAAAATGTATGCAATTATACCTGAAAAGTTTAATGTTTTCATATCTTTTAAACATATTTAAAGGCAAACACATGGCACCAGTTATTCTCATGTCCAATAAAACATTCCTTTTTTGGGCATAAACAAAAAAAAATACCAAAAGTTGTAATGATGAAAAGAAAATCGATCTTTAGACATACAAATCGATTTTTAGGAATGAATATGATTAATCCGTTATCTCTCCACCTCTCACCTGACGACAACATGGACGACTTCCAACCCGGATCAGACGGATGGACAGACGAGAAGAAAGACTTGTGGAAACACCAGTTTAGTAAATTAGAGCTTGTTAAGGACACGTAGACACTTAAAGGACCATGTTTCATAGGTCTGTACCCGTCTCCACCTAGACTTGTAGTCAAGACCGCCTAAACCAAGACCAGGACAAGACCAAGACTAAGACTAGAGAGTATCAAGACCAAAACAAGACCAGAGATTATCAAGACCAAAACAAGACTAGAGAGTATCAAGACCAAGACCAGAGAGTATCAAGACCAAGACTAGAGAGTATCAAGACCAAGACCAAGACCAGAGAGTATCAAGACCAAGACTAGAGAGTATCAAGACCAAGACTAGAGAGTATCAAGACCAAGACTAGAGAGTATCAAGACCAAGACTAGAGAGTATCAAGACCAAGACCAAGACCAGAGAGTATCAAGACCAAGACTAGAGAGTATCAAGACCAAGACTAGAGAGTATCAAGACCAAGACTAGAGAGTATCAAGACCAAGACTAGAGAGTATCAAGACCAAGACTAGAGAGTATCAAGACCAAGACCAAGACCAGAGAGTATCAAGACCAAGACTAGAGAGTATCAAGACCAAGACTAGAGAGTATCAAGACCAAGACCAGAGAGTATCAAGACCAAGACCAGAGAGTATCAAGACCAAGACTAGAGAGTATCAAGACCAAGACCAAGACCAGAGAGTATCAAGACCAAGACTAGAGAGTATCAAGACCAAGACTAGAGAGTATCAAGACCACGACTAGAGAGTATCAAGACCAAGACCAGAGAGTATCAAGACCAAGACTAGAGAGTATCAAGACCAAGACCAAGACCAGAGAGTATCAAGACCAAGACCAGAGAGTATCAAGACCAAGACTAGAGAGTATCAAGACCAAGACCAAGACCAGAGAGTATCAAGACCAAGACTAGAGAGTACCAAGACCAAGACCAGAGAGTATCAAGACCAAGACTAGAGAGTACCAAAACCAAGACCAGAGAGTATCAAGACCAAGACCAGGACCAGAGAGTATCAAGACCAAGACTAGAGAGTATCAAGACCAAGACCAAGACCAGAGAGTATCAAGACCAAAACTAGAGAGTATCAAGACCAAGACCAGAGAGTATCAAGACCAAGACCAAGACCAGAGAGTATCAAGACCAAGACCAAGACCAGAGAGTATCAAAACCAAGACTAGAGAGTATCAAGACCAAGACTAGAGAGTATCAAGACCAAGACCAGAGAGTATCAAGACCAAGACCAAGACCAGAGAGTATCAAGACCAAGACTAGAGAGTATCAAGACCAAGACTAGAGAGTATCAAGACCAAGACCAGAGAGTATCAAGACCAAAACTAGAGAGTATCAAGACCAAGACCAGAGAGTATCAAGACCAAGACCAAGACCAGAGAGTATCAAGACCAAGACCAAGACCAGAGAGTATCAAGACCAAGACTAGAGAGTACCAAGACCAAGACCAGAGAGTATCAAGACCAAGACTAGAGAGTACCAAAACCAAGACCAGAGAGTATCAAGACCAAGACCAGAGAGTATCAAGACCAAGACTAGAGAGTATCAAGACCAAGACTAGAGAGTATCAAGACCAAGACCAGAGAGTATCAAGACCAAGACCAGAGAGTATCAAGACCAAGACTAGAGAGTATCAAGACCAAGACTAGAGAGTATCAAGACCAAGACCAGAGAGTATCAAGACCAAGACTAGAGAGTATCAAGACCAAGACTAGAGAGTATCAAGACCAAGACTAGAGAGTACCAAGACCAAGACCAGAGAGTATCAAGACTAAGACTAGAGAGTATCAAGACCAAGACTAGAGAGTATCAAGACCAAGACTAGAGAGTATCAAGACCAAGACTAGAGAGTATCAAGACCAAGACCAGAGAGTATCAAGACCAAGACTAGAGAGTATCAAGACCAAGACTAGAGAGTATCAAGACCAAGACTAGAGAGTACCAAAACCAAGACCAGAGAGTATCAAGACCAAGACCAAGACCAGAGAGTATCAAGACCAAGACCAGAGATTATCAAGACCAAGACCAGAGAGTATCAAGACCAAGACCAGAGAGTATCGAGACCAAGACCAGAGAGTATCAAGACCAAGACCAGAGAGTATCAAGACCAAGACCAGAGAGTATCAAGACCAAGACCAGAGAGTATCAAGACCAAGACTAGAGAGTATCAAGACCAAGACTAGAGAGTATCAAGACCAAGACTAGAGAGTATCAAGACCAAGACTAGAGAGTATCAAGACCAAGACCAAGACCAGAGAGTATCAAGACCAAGACTAGAGAGTATCAAGACCAAGACTAGAGAGTATCAAGACCAAGACCAGAGAGTATCAAGACCAAGACTAGAGAGTATCAAGACCAAGACCAGAGAGTATCAAGACCAAGACCAGAGAGTATCAAGACCAAGACCAGAGAGTATCAAGACCAAGACCAAGACCAGAGAGTATCAAGACCAAGACTAGAGAGTATCAAGACCAAGACTAGAGAGTATCAAGACCAAGACTAGAGAGTATCAAGACCAAGACTAGAGAGTATCAAGACCAAGACCAGAGAGTATCAAGACCAAGACTAGAGAGTATCAAGACCAAGACCAGAGAGTATCAAGACCAAGACCAGAGAGTATCAAGACCAAGACTAGAGAGTATCAAGACCAAGACCAGAGAGTATCAAGACCAAGACTAGAGAGTATCAAGACCAAGACCAGAGAGTATCAAGACCAAGACTAGAGAGTATCAAGACCAAGACTAGAGAGTATCAAGACCAAGACCAAGACCAGAGAGTATCAAGACCAAGACTAGAGAGTATCAAGACCAAGACTAGAGAGTATCAAGACCAAGACCAGAGAGTATCAAGACCAAGACTAGAGAGTATCAAGACCAAGACCAGAGAGTATCAAGACCAAGACTAGAGAGTATCAAGACCAAGACCAAGACCAGAGAGTATCAAGACCAAGACCAGAGAGTATCAAGACCAAGACTAGAGAGTACCAAAACCAAGACCAGAGAGTATCAAGACCAATACCAAGACCAGAGAGTATCAAGACCAAGACTAGAGAGTATCAAGACCAAGACCAAGACCAGAGAGTATCAAGACCAAAACTAGAGAGTATCAAGACCAAGACCAGAGAGTATCAAGACCAAGACCAAGACCAGAGAGTATCAAGACCAAGACCAAGACCAGAGAGTATCAAAACCAAGACTAGAGAGTATCAAGACCAAGACTAGAGAGTATCAAGACCAAGACCAGAGAGTATCAAGACCAAGACCAAGACCAGAGAGTATCAAGACCAAGACTAGAGAGTATCAAGACCAAGACTAGAGAGTATCAAGACCAAGACCAAGACCAGAGAGTATCAAGACCAAGACCAGAGAGTATCAAGACCAAGACTAGAGAGTACCAAAACCAAGACCAGAGAGTATCAAGACCAAGACCAAGACCAGAGAGTATCAAGACCAAGACTAGAGAGTATCAAGACCAAGACCAAGACCAGAGAGTATCAAGACCAAAACTAGAGAGTATCAAGACCAAGACCAGAGAGTATCAAGACCAAGACCAAGACCAGAGAGTATCAAGACCAAGACCAAGACCAGAGAGTATCAAAACCAAGACTAGAGAGTATCAAGACCAAGACTAGAGAGTATCAAGACCAAGACCAGAGAGTATCAAGACCAAGACCAAGACCAGAGAGTATCAAGACCAAGACTAGAGAGTATCAAGACCAAGACTAGAGAGTATCAAAACCAAGACCAGAGAGTATCAAGACCAAGACCAGAGAGTATCAAGACCAAGACTAGAGAGTATCAAAACCAAGACCAGAGAGTATCAAGACCAAGACTAGAGAGTATCAAGACCAAGACTAGAGAGTATCAAGACCAAGACTAGAGAGTATCAAAACCAAGACCAGAGAGTATCAAGACCAAGCCTAGAGAGTATCAAGACCAAGACCAAGACCAGAGAGTATCAAGACCAAGACTAGAGAGTACCAAGACCAAGACCAGAGAGTATCAAGACCAAGACTAGAGAGTATCAAGACCAAAACCAAGACCAGAGAGTATCAAGACCAAGACCAAGACCAGAGAGTATCAAGACCAAGACTAGAGAGTATCAAGACCAAGACTAGAGAGTATCAAGACCAAGACCAGAGAGTATCAAGACCAAGACCAGAGAGTATCAAGACCAAGACCAGAGAGTATCAAGACCAAGACTAGAGAGTATCAAGACCAAGACTAGAGAGTATCAAGACCAAGACTAGAGAGTACCAAGACCAAGACCAGAGAGTATCAAGACTAAGACTAGAGAGTATCAAGACCAAGACTAGAGAGTATCAAGACCAAGACTAGAGAGTATCAAGACCAAAACAAGACTAGAGAGTATCAAGACCAAAACAAGACTAGAGAGTATCAAGACCAAGACCAAGACTAGAGAGTATCAAGACCAAGACTAGAGAGTACCAAAACCAAGACCAGAGAGTATCAAGACCAAGACCAAGACCAGAGAGTATCAAGACCAAGACCAGAGATTATCAAGACCAAGACCAGAGAGTATCAAGACCAAGACCAGAGAGTATCAAGACCAAGACTAGAGAGTATCAAGACCAAGACCAGAGAGTATCAAGACCAAGACCAGAGAGTATCAAGACCAAGACCAGAGAGTATCAAGACCAAGACCAGAGAGTATCAAGACCAAGACTAGAGAGTATCAAGACCAATCTCTCCACCTCTCACCTGACGACAACATGGACGACTTCCAACCCGGATCAGACGGATGGACAGACGAGAAGAAAGACTTGTGGAAACACCAGTTTAGTAAATTAGAGCTTGTTAAGGACACGTAGACACTTAAAGGACCATGTTTCATAGGTCTGTACCCGTCTCCACCTAGACTTGTAGTCAAGACCGCCTAAACCAAGACCAGGACAAGACCAAGACTAAGACTAGAGAGTATCAAGACCAAAACAAGACCAGAGATTATCAAGACCAAAACAAGACTAGAGAGTATCAAGACCAAGACTAGAGAGTATCAAGACCAAGACTAGAGAGTATCAAGACCAAGACCAAGACCAGAGAGTATCAAGACCAAGACTAGAGAGTATCAAGACCAAGACTAGAGAGTATCAAGACCAAGACCAGAGAGTATCAAGACCAAGACTAGAGAGTATCAAGACCAAGACCAGAGAGTATCAAGACCAAGACCAGAGAGTATCAAGACCAAGACCAGAGAGTATCAAGACCAAGACCAAGACCAGAGAGTATCAAGACCAAGACTAGAGAGTATCAAGACCAAGACTAGAGAGTATCAAGACCAAGACTAGAGAGTATCAAGACCAAGACCAGAGAGTATCAAGACCAAGACTAGAGAGTATCAAGACCAAGACCAAGACCAGAGAGTATCAAGACCAAGACCAGAGAGTATCAAGACCAAGACTAGAGAGTATCAAGACCAAGACCAAGACCAGAGAGTATCAAGACCAAGACTAGAGAGTACCAAGACCAAGACCAGAGAGTATCAAGACCAAGACTAGAGAGTACCAAAACCAAGACCAGAGAGTATCAAGACCAAGACCAAGACCAGAGAGTATCAAGACCAAAACTAGAGAGTATCAAGACCAAGACCAGAGAGTATCAAGACCAAGACCAAGACCAGAGAGTATCAAGACCAAGACCAGAGAGTATCAAAACCAAGACTAGAGAGTATCAAGACCAAGACTAGAGAGTATCAAGACCAAGACCAGAGAGTATCAAGACCAAGACCAAGACCAGAGAGTATCAAGACCAAGACTAGAGAGTATCAAGACCAAGACTAGAGAGTATTAAAACCAAGACCAGAGAGTATCAAGACCAAGACCAGAGAGTATCAAGACCAAGACTAGAGAGTATCAAAACCAAGACCAGAGAGTATCAAGACCAAGACTAGAGAGTATCAAGACCAAGACTAGAGAGTATCAAGACCAAGACTAGAGAGTATCAAAACCAAGACCAGAGAGTATCAAGACCAAGACTAGAGAGTATCAAGACCAAGACTAGAGAGTATCAAGACCAAAACAAGACTAGAGAGTATCAAGACCAAGACTAGAGAGTACCAAGACCAAGACCAGAGAGTATCAAGACCAAGACTAGAGAGTACCAAAACCAAGACCAGAGAGTATCAAGACCAAGACTAGAGAGTACCAAGACCAAGACCAGAGAGTATCAAGACCAAGACTAGAGAGTACCAAAACCAAGACCAGAGAGTATCAAGACCAAGACCAAGACCAGAGAGTATCAAGACCAAGACTAGAGAGTATCAAGACCAAGACCAGAGAGTATCAAGACCAAGACCAGAGAGTATCAAGACCAAGACTAGAGAGTATCAAGACCAAGACTAGAGAGTATCAAGACCAAGACTAGAGAGTATCAAGACCAAGACTAGAGAGTATCAAGACCAAAACAAGACTAGAGAGTATCAAGACCAAAACAAGACTAGAGAGTATCAAGACCAAGACCAAGACTAGAGAGTACCAAGACCAAGACCAGAGAGTATCAAGACCAAGACTAGAGAGTACCAAGACCAAGACTAGAGAGTATCAAGACCAAGACTAGAGAGTATCAAGACCAAGACCAGAGAGTATCAAGACCAAGACCAGAGAGTATCAAGACCAAGACCAGAGAGTATCAAGACCAAGACCAGAGAGTATCAAGACCAAGACTAGAGAGTATCAAGACCAAGACCAAGACCAGAGAGTATCAAGACCAAGACTAGAGAGTACCAAGACCAAGACCAGAGAGTATCAAGACCAAGACTAGAGAGTATCAAGACCAAAACCAAGACCAGAGAGTATCAAGACCAAGACTAGAGAGTATCAAGACCAAAACAAGACTAGAGAGTACCAAGACCAAGACCAGAGAGTATCAAGACCAAGACCAAGACCAGAGAGTATCAAGACCAAGACCAAGACCAGAGAGTATCAAGACCAAGACCAGAGATTATCAAGACCAAGACCAGAGATTATCAAGACCAAGACCAGAGAGTATCAAGACCAAGACCAGAGAGTATCAAGACCAAGACTAGAGAGTACCAAAACCAAGACCAGAGAGTATCAAGACCAAGACCAAGACCAGAGAGTATCAAGACCAAGACCAGAGAGTATCAAGACCAAGACCAGAGAGTATCAAGACCAAGACCAGAGAGTATCAAGACCAAGACCAGAGAGTATCAAGACCAAGACCAGAGAGTATCAAGACCAAGACCAGAGAGTATCAAGACCAAGACTAGAGAGTATCAAGACCAAGACTAGAGAGTATCAAGACCAAGACTAGAGAGTATCAAGACCAAGACTAGAGAGTATCAAGACCAAAACAAGACTAGAGAGTATCAAGACCAAAACAAGACTAGAGAGTATCAAGACCAAGACCAAGACTAGAGAGTATCAAGACCAAGACTAGAGAGTATCAAGACCAAGACTAGAGAGTATCAAGACCAAAACAAGACTAGAGAGTATCAAGACCAAAACAAGACCAGAGAGTATCAAGACCAAGACCAGAGAGTACCAAGACCAAGACCAGAGAGTATCAAGACCAAGACTAGAGAGTATCAAGACCAAAACAAGACCAGAGAGTACCAAGACCAAGACTAGAGAGTATCAAGACCAAGACTAGAGAGTATCAAGACCAAGACCAGAGAGTATCAAGACCAAGACCAGAGAGTATCAAGACCAAGACCAGAGAGTATCAAGACCAAGACCAGAGAGTATCAAGACCAAGACTAGAGAGTATCAAGACCAAGACCAAGACCAGAGAGTATCAAGACCAAGACTAGAGAGTACCAAGACCAAGACCAGAGAGTATCAAGACCAAGACTAGAGAGTATCAAGACCAAAACCAAGACCAGAGAGTATCAAGACCAAGACTAGAGAGTATCAAGACCAAAACAAGACTAGAGAGTACCAAGACCAAGACCAGAGAGTATCAAGACCAAGACCAAGACCAGAGAGTATCAAGACCAAGACCAAGACCAGAGAGTATCAAGACCAAGACCAGAGATTATCAAGACCAAGACCAGAGATTATCAAGACCAAGACCAGAGAGTATCAAGACCAAGACCAGAGAGTATCAAGACCAAGACCAGAGAGTATCAAGACCAAGACCAGAGAGTATCAAGACCAAGATCAGAGAGTATCAAGACCAAGACTAGAGAGTATCAAGACCAAGATCAGAGAGTATCAAGACCAAGACTAGAGAGTATCAAGACCAAGATCAGAGAGAATCAAGACCAAGATCAGAGAGAATCAAGACCAAGATCAGAGAGTATCAAGACCAAGATCAGAGAGTATCAAGACCAAAACAAGACCAAGACCAGAGAGAATCAAGACCAAGACTAGAGAGTATCGGGGGGGACCTGGACCAGGACCAGGACCAGGACTTGGACCATAAGGGGGCCAGCTGGGCAGAGCAGGAAAAGACAGAGAGAATGAAAAACAGAGAAAGGAAAGACACAGACACAATGGCGCGGGTCCTGCAGACTCTCCAGAATCTCCAAAGGTCTTTATTCCTGAACCTCGGTCACATAAACCCCCTCAGATAAGTGTTGGTATCCAGCAGGGATGGGAGGAGAGGAGGAGAGGAAGAGAGGGATGCTCTGGAGGAGGAGGAGGAGGAGGAGAGGAAGAGAGAAAGAGAGGAAGAGAGAGCTGCTTTCAGCTCTGGATCCACATCACAGTTGGGGAATCATCATGTGATGTGGTGATGATTGTTCTGCTGACTCAGCTGTGTTTGGAAACTGGAGACCCGGGACCTCCATCCCTTTAATCCCCCCCGGCAGCTAGCGTCAGCGCTAACCACACCTCCCTCTCTAACCAGAAACCTCAGCTGCTGCTAGGCCTCCTAACCTCTGGCGTTGAACCCCCAACCCCCCAGTCCAGCTGCAGATCCCCAAACTTCAGGAGGGAAATCAAATAAGTGCAGATTAGACGTCAGACTTTGCTGGGCTGCAGCAGCTCGGGCCAGACGCCGTGCATGCTGGGAGTTTCACACTGTTCCACAGCTGATTCACCTCAACACCGTCCTGCAGAGAGACGGTTCCCTGAGGGATCGGTTCCCTGCCAGGAAGGGTCAGATACCCAACTGTCTTCACGTTAACATGACTCTGGGTTGTTGTTCATCAATGTTTCTTCCATCAGTCCAACGACGCTAAGCTGACGCCTCCTGGTGCATCATGGGTAGGTTTATCTGACCTCCTGGTGCATCATGGGTAGGTTTATCTTTGGAAGTGTCTTCCAAAGATGTCAGAAATGGAGGAATAACACGTTCTCGTCTGTTTACAAAATAAAAGCCTGTCCTCATCCAGGACCTTGTTACATGTTACTGGACTTAAGTGACCTTGTGTTGTTAAACCTGGATCAACACTGACACTTAGTGGTCAGTGTGTATAT